>NW_028261382.1:30106947-30129623 GCF_051295495.1 Thamnophis sirtalis
TCTCGCTTGGGAAGGTGAAGGAGGCAGCTTTGATGGCCTTAGCGCCTCTTTCCCAATAACGATACGCCTTCCTGCTCTCTTTCTGCCCCCAGGCTGTTTCATTCTTCTCGTGGCATAAACTAATTTAATTAGTACCTGGAAATGTGAGAAAACCAGGTCACCTCTTCCCATGTGCAGCTCCCTGCCAGGATGAGTTGATGTCCTCCTCCCCCCCCCATCACCCACGACTGCGTCTCCTCCCCTCCGTATAGTTTTTTCCCCCTAATTGGGTAAATATTAATTAGCTGGAATTTCATGCCAAGGATGAAGACATTAAACTGTCATTAACAAACAGGTTGCGCCAGTCTCTCCCCCCCCCCAAGTGTCTCACGTTGACAGCGTGGAGTTAAGCATGACATTGCAAACAAAAAAACCCCCCATAATAATAGGGGAAGAAATTTCTGTGATCCACCATTGGCTTCTAACGCAAGAGAAGGAGCGGTGTGTCTGTTTTCTCCGCTAATTATTTTCCGAATGTCACATGGAATCATCAGCAGGTTTGGGGTTAAGGAGCTTCCCTGGAGGAGATGGGTTCAGACCAGCCGGTTGGAGGTTAAGGAAGCCCCCCCCCCTCCACCACCCAAGGAGATGAATTCAAGTTTGCACTGAGCTGGTTTTCTAGTTCTGGGAAGAGGATTTGCAGTGGGAGATCTAGTGGGATGCTTAACCCAAGAAGCATGAGCTATGCAAAGGTCAACCCTACTAGGGAGCTACTCATACCACTCTATGAAGCTTTAGTAAGACCACAGCTGGAATACTGCATCCAATTTTGGTCACCACGCTATAAAAAAAAGAGGTTGAGACTCTAGAAAGAGTGCAAAGAAGAGCAACCAGGATGATTAAGGGGCTGGAGGCTAAAATATAAGCTAAATAAGGTGACCATGATCCTACTCCTCCGTTAATGCAGGCAACACTTTTCCATCAGTACAACTGAGATTTCAGCTTATGAGCCAGTAGTGTGCAGCAGCAGCCAAAAAAAGCCAATGCAATCTAAAACTGCATTAACAGAAGGACACAATCAAGATCAGGGGAGGTATTAGAACCACTCTATAAAGCCTTAGTAAGACCACACCTAGAATAGGGGCATCCAGTTTTAGTCACTACACTATAAAAAAAGAGGTTGAAACTCTAGAAGGAGAAGAGCAACCAAGATGATTAGGGGATTGGAAGCTAAAACATACGATGAACGGTTGCAGGAACTGGGCATGGTTAGTCTAATGAAGAGAAGGACCAGGGGAGACAGGATAGCAGCCTTCCAATATTTGAGAGGCTGCCACTGAGAGGAAGGGGTCAAGCTATTTTCCAAGGCACCTGAAGGCCAGACAAGGAATAATGGATAGAAGGAGAGATTCAACCTAGAAATAAGGAGAAATTTTCTGACCGCGAGAGCAATCAACCAAGGGAGCAGAAGTTGCCTTCGGAAGTTGTGGGAGCTTCATCCCTGGAAGCTTTCAAGAAGAGATTGCCAATTGTCTGAAGTGGTGTAGGGTCTCCTGCCTGAGCAGAGGATGGGACTAGATGACCTACAAGGTCCCTTCCAACTCTGTTATTCTATCATTCTATAGTAGGGTGAATCTTTGATAGGTTGCTCCTACTTCTCCATGGAAATGCCTCTGTCAGCGTTCCAAGTATTATTAGAATTAAATCAGAGTCCAAGGCAAAACGATCCTTAAAGTTCCAATTTAATAAAGGAGACTTGTTAGCACATCTGTGTTAATCGCAATTCTGGAAATGACATCAGAATCCCATCCAGTTAAAAGTTCATAATCTTGTCCCCACACCCACAAATCCATCACATGGTCCAATCTTCTTCTTCCACACTGTCATCTCCACCCAGCTGGTGGAGATGACTCTACATTCTACCCTACTCTACCCTACCCTACCCTACCCTACCTTACCGTACTCTATATTCTATTCCATATTCTATTCCATATTCTATTCTATTCTATTCTATTCTATTCCATTCCATTCAGAAGGGAATAGAATCTTGCATGCAAACTTCCAATCCAAAGGAAACTTTAACTCGAGAGAAAAAAAAAATGGGGAGAATCTAAAAAAAATATCTTCTGAACTTGGCAGCCAAACTTGCGTTGTCAAATTACCATGTTTCCAAACAATTGTGGTTTGCCATCTTGGTTCTTCCCACCCCACTTTCCCATCCATCAGTGTTGCTCACTTTTCCTTCTTTGTTTTCTGCTCTCCCTCCCTCTTCTAAAAGAAGGCACGGTTCTTTGTACCATTTGCCAAAAAAAAAAAAAAAATTAAAAATAACAATGAAAAACTGGACCCACCGCTGGAACCGAAAGAAATATAGAATGTTAGCAGTTCACTGAACTAGGATATGAACAAGTTGGGTGTTGAGGGAGAAAAAAAATCTAAGCTGAAGAGTACATTTCCAGGGTTAATAAAGCTTTCTCCTTTTGGTTGTATATTTCCAAACCCTGAGTCTACGATAGGTGTCATCTGTTTTCTTCTAGAATTACACCCGCAGACAAATGTCAACTTCTGAAGTCTCATCTCTCCTTGTTAAAGGGTAGTGCTAGTAAATAAAGGGAAGTATTTTAAAAAGAGAGAAAGAAAGACAGCCCACGCAGAGATCAAAATTACAGAATCTTGGGTTTGAGTAGACATAAATTTCTATTTCCCAGTGCTGATGATAGATAGATAGATAGATAGATAGATAGATAGATAGATAGATAGATAGATAGAAGATAGATAGATAGATAGATAGATAGATAGATAGATAGATGATAGATAGATAGATAGATAGATAGATAGATAGAAAAAAAGATAGACAGACAGACAGCATTATACAGACTGATCTATCCATCCATCCAACCAACCAACCAACCAAACATCCATCCATCCATCCATCCATCCATCCTATCATCTATCTATCTATCTATCTATCTATCTATCTATCTATCTATCTATCTATCTATCTATCTATCTATCTATCTATCTATCACCTATCTATCTATTATCTATCTGTCTATCTGTCTATCTGTCTATCTGTCTATCTGTCTATCTGTCTATCTGTCCATCTGTCCATCTGTCCATCTGTCCATCTGTCCATCTGTCCATCTATCCATCTATCCATCTATCCATCTATCCATCTATCCATCTATCCATCTATCTATCTATCATCTATCTATCATCTATCTATCTATCTATCATCTATCTATCTATCATCTATCTATCCATCTGTCACTCTGTCACTCTATCTATCTATCTATCTATCTATCTATCTATCTATCTATCAATCAATCATCTGTCTATCTGTCTATCATCTGTCTATCTGTCAATCTATCAATCTATCAATTTATCAATCAATCAATCAATCAATCTCTCTATCTAATCTATCTCGATCTGTCTGTCTGTCTGTCCGTCCGTCCATCCATCCATCCATCCATCCATCCATCCATCCATCCATCCATCCATCCATCCATCCATCCATCCATCTCTTTATGACCCTGTAATTCCTTAATTCAGAATAGAGTTGGACAACTGGATGGAGTTGAGCATTTACTGACCAGATGCCCTGCCTGACACCACATGGAGTTCACAGCACATATTTTTTTCATTGTGCCCTAGGAAATACCGTAAATATCTGCTACTACCTAGTATTGAATTCTCAATCTTCCAAGTGGGAGGCAAGTGCCATTATGCCGGGTTTCCACTCAAGGCCACCAAGTTCACTTCCCTACCAGTGTTGTGGCCCACCAGTGGTCAGCAGAGCTAACAGCAGATTCAGAGAGTGAGGAGGTTGGGGAGGAACATGGGCCAGTCCTGGAGGCTGGGGAAGGCTCTGATGAGGGGTCTATGTCGGAGGCAGAGACAGGGGCAAGGCCATCTGGCAGTTCTCAGCTCCCTTTGAAGCTAGGCAGCAGTGAGGCAGAGGAACAGCTGGAGCCTATTCATAGTGTGCATATGTGCAGAGATGCCAGAAGAAAAGAACAGCTCAGAAATTAGGGTCGACTTGGGAGTAAAGCCACAGGTGGACAGTGAATGGCCCCTGCCAGAGGAAATAAAAGAGGAGTGAAAGGGGAGGGGGCTTTTGCAGGAAACAATTCATTAGATTCATTTCAGGAGTGTGAAGATCTGTCCATGAATCTCAGAGACTCTGTGCCCAGCCTTTCCTTGCACAGCACCTCATTTGGGAAATATTTACATGGCAGCTTTCCAAGCTAGATAAGGTCGGTGGTCATAAATACTCCTTTGAAGGACTGTTTGCCAGGCCTTGGCTGAATGTGGATGAGAGGAATTCACATTCATTAAAAGGGGTTTTGTCGGGACCAGGACTCTGCTTTGTGATTTTTTTGGGGGGAAGCCTAGGTCACAACAATCAGGTTGTCAACATTGCGAAGCCCAGGTGAGCTCTTTAGAGACCTGACCTCGCAGAAATTAAGTTCTGGCTTGATGGGAGCGAAGTTTGTTCAGCGGTGGAAATGAACAGCGTGGCAAGAGGAAGGGCGAAAGAGAGGAGGGGGGCTCTTGTCTTATTACGGAACGAAGAGATGCTTTGTGGCTTCCCATTACCGATTCTCAGGTGTCACCTTAGGAGTGCAGCTTTCATTTTTGCCCAATCCTCCGGAGTGATTAGCAACTTCACTAGCCAGGCGTTTAAGCGGCAAGGCAGTGGGGAAGCTGCCCTCTGGTTCCCTTAAGTGTGTATTTCTTTTTTTTAATTGCCTCGCTGTTTCTTTTTATTTGTTTCTTTTTTTGGTCCTACAAATTAGGGGGAATTGTATAACCACACGACTCGAAACGAACAGCCGATCTTTGCTTGTTTTAATCTTATGCGAATTCGAAACGCCACAAAGGAGCGCGCAAATATTTGGAAAGGGAGGAAAGGAAGCTATTGTGAGGCTGTTGTCGTTTTGTTTGATGAGGACAAGCCTTTGCAAAAACTTTCCAAATCCCCTCCACTCGCTTGACCTAGAAACTCTTTTTCTTAGCACACCCAAGTGGAAGTCAAATCTCAATGCAATTCAGAAACGTTCTCCCTGCGCTTGGTCGCAAAATGAAAACCACAGGCGGGGTGGGGGTGGGGGCTACGTAGCGTAAGCTCCCACCCGGATCAAAACTTGCTGATCTTAATGACAGGGAACTCCCTGGAAGCCGATGCTAATTGTGACTCCGGTGAAGAATGAGTTTGCTCTCAATCCGAGACACTCATTGGAGGGGTCCTCGGTGGGCCTTTCTGAGCTTGGTGGTTTTCTTGCAGACATTCCATTACCCAACTAGGGAACACCATCAGTGCTAGAAGGGAGGAGGAGGGGGGAGGAAGAAGAGGAAGGAGAAAGGGAGGAGGAGGAGGATTGTAGGGTCCTTGGTACTCTCTGAGCTTGGTGGTTTTCTTGCAGACATTTCATAACCCAAGTAGATGATATCATCAGTGCTAGAAGAGACTGGGGTTGGAGGAGGAGGAGGAGGAGGAGGAGGAGGAGGAGGAGGAGGAGGAGGAGGAGGAGAAAGACTGTGGGGTCTTTGGTACTCTCTGAGCTTGGTGGTTTTCTTGCAGACATTTCATAACCCAACTAGGTGATATCATCAGTGCTAGAAGAGACGGGTTGGAGGAGGAGGAGGAGGAGGAGGAGGAGAAGAAAGACTGTGGGGTTCTTGGTACTCTCTGAGCTTGGTGGTTTTCTTACAGACATTTCATGACCCAGCTAGGTAACTTCATCAGTGCTAGTGAAGGTAAAAGCATCGATAACACCTAGTTGGGTAATAAAACATCTTTAAATTTTAATCACGACTGTCTGGATGCTACAATGCTCAGACGTAAAACGGCCGTAAGTCCCTTTTTTTAGGTGGTGGAACAGTTGGAAACAGTGCGACATTTCTGGCATAAACATCTCCATCTGGTAGATTAGATTTTATAACAACTATATTTTATATCCGTTACATAGGAATGTGTAGTCAGTCAGATTACCTGTCTGTTGATCCTTTCTTTTATATAATTACTAATCATACAAATACAAATAGATATCCAATTCCTGCCTATCACACATTCTTAGTACCACATTTTCCTATTAATTTGTCTGTGTTTTTCTGTCCCGGCCTTTTTCCCTTGTTTCTAACCATCGGTACTATTTGTCCAGATCTTGCAATATTCCATCTCATCCTTGTCTTTGAGCTCAGTCTGTCCATCTCTGTGCATGTCAGTATCTTATTTATTATTTCTTGTTCTGAGGGAGTCTCCCAATTTTTCCGTTTTTTTGTGCGAAAACCACTCTCGCCGCCGTTAAAATGTGCAGCATTAAATATAGTCCACCTTTGCCGTGTTTTTCTTTTCTGATCCCTAGTAGAAATAATTTTGGCCTCAACTCCATCCTTTGATTTAGCATCTCTTCCAAATACTTTCTTATCTCTTGCCAAAAAGCCCCAGCTTTCACGCACTCCCACCACATGATAGAAGGTCCTTAATGCAGCGTTATAATTCCAACATCGTGGTGATAAGCTTTTGTTAATTTTAGCTAATCTTGTGGGTGGGATGTGCCACCTATAGAACAGTTTTCTTTATGGCGCAGGTGGCGCAGTGGTTAAATGCAGCACTGCAAGCTACTTCAGCTGACTGCAGTTCGGCTGTTCAAATCTCACCGGCTCAGAGTTGACTCAGCCTCCCATCCTTCCGAGGTGGGTAAAATGAGGACCCATATTGTTGGGGGCAATATGCTGACTCTGTAAACTGCTTAGAGAGGGCTGAAAGCCCTATGAAGCAGTATATAAGTCTAAGTGCTATTGCTATACAAGATGGCTAAAGTTAACTTTCTGTTTCTTTCCCATAAGACTTGCCAATTGTCCAAATCTCTGCTGTAACCAAAGTTCCTACCTCTATGGAGTTTTCCTATAGCCTTTGTGGTAGTCAACCTGGTCCATACCACCCACTAGTGGGCGTTCCAGCTTTCATGGTGAGCGGTAGGGGTTTGCTGTAACTCTGCTTTATAAATTTTATAAAGTAAAGTTACTTCCCTACTTTATAAATCACCATTACTGTGGAAACTGGGTGGGTGGTTGGAAAATTTTACTACTAACAGAGATACAAAAGTGGGCGGTAGGTATAAAAAGGTTGACTACCCCTGGTAGTAGTGGGTGGCAATCCTCCTTTGCCAAGTTGTTTTTCCAGCAGTATGCTTTAAGGATTTATGAGCCAGGAAAAACTCCATAGTTTGGTTCCTTTATCCTTTATGGGGGCCTGATATTCATGGGTAACAATTTCTTCTATGTTTTCAAGAATGTCCCTAGCTTTGAAGCCAAGAATAGAAGTGAGACACAGCAGTGAGATAACATTTGCAGTAATGCCATCCCAGTATTACAGTTACAATTTGCTAGGCTAGAAAGCAACTAATTTCTGACCATATACAATAACAGAAGCAGAAGCCAAAGCCAATAACAAAGCTTAATTCTTAATCAATGATTTCTAGCAGTATATCATATCAGAAGCAAACAGCAAATATTGGTTTAATCGGTAACGATTCCGTAGTAACATAAGCAATTCATAATCAAAGCAAATAGCCAATATGGATTTATATTGATTCATATACTCCTTCAATATCATTCATTGACTAATATGGGGAAAATGTTACGATATACGATATAATTACATAAAAAAGGGAGAATGATAATAAACTACATTGCATGAAAGATGGAATTTTTGGTATTAAATATTATGGATGTCCAGCTAAAACCGGATATGAGGATTTGATGTTAATAGAGGATTTTACAAACAAGTAAATGAGATGTCAGCATGTGGTTATGGACTAAACCTTTGGCATAGTTAAGGATGAAGGATGTTTAAATAACTGTAGTCAACTAAAAGTGGAGGTATAATGATGTCAATATGGTAAACATATGAGTTAAGATATCTGAATTAATATGAATTATGATATGAATTAATGGAAGAGATGCACCAAAACATGTTGTAAACAGCTGATATACTTTTTTATATATATATACCTGCGTTACCTCTTTTTTTTGTTTTTCTTTTGTTTTTTGTTTTGTTCTTTTTGTCTTTTTTGTTTTTTGTTTTTGTTTTTTTCTTTTTCTTCGATTTTTTCTTCCCCCACTGGTGTGGGCATGTATTGTTTAAGAAACAAAAATTATTATTACCATTATCTTTTTAAAAAAATAATAATTATAGTCAAATGAAAATGGATATATGATGATGGTGACATGTATGAATATTTGAGTTAAAATGCTCGAGCTAACATGAACTATGTTTCTTGACTGTGGAAGAGATGCGCAAAAGTCTATTTGTAACCAACTGATACACTTTCTATAGCATGTAAAGAAGGATGTTGTATTTGTTTTAAATTAAAAATTAAAAAAACTTTAATTAAAAAAAAATATCATTCATTGACTAACACCAAAAGCTGAAGGCTTCGGATATCACTGGTTACTTCATTCCAGCCAGGATGCCAATTGAGTCTCTGTGGACCAAAATTCGCTCTGGTTAATGATGGCTTCTATTTCTCTCCAAGAGGAAAAAGAGAGGGGGGAAAAAAGAGAGAGGTTTTGTAGTTGAATCCACTGGCCTTGACATTATATATATAAAAAAAGACCGACTCATTATTCTTGAAGCTACGAGGATGGAAATGGAGAAGGACGTATTTTGCAACGGAAAGTATCTCTTACCGTTTTTTTTTCTTCATTTTATTTTGAGAAGGAGAAAGAATAGTCTTGTCTTCTCCCCAGGGAGGGGGAAAAAAAGGTGAAGATATCTGAATATATGCTTAAAGTCGAAGGTTTGATGGACCAGGAAGTAATATATTCCTGCACATTTTTAGGGGGCTTTTTGCTGATCCTTTCTGCAAACTGCCTTGACAAATGAAATAGGGTTAAAAAAAAGTATGGGGATTTAGGTCAATGAATTTCACACCCCTGCATTTCGAAAACTGTATATTTGAAAGCTTTTAATTGTATGTCACCCAGAGTCTCTCTCTCTTAAGATACACACTAAACGCAACAACACACACTAGACACCAACACACACAGAGAAGCAAACACCTTTATTTCTCTGGGGAATTATCTTAGCATGATAGGCAGTTCTCGATTTACGAACGTAACTCAGGACCAATTTTCCATCTGTCAAAGCAAGAGGATTAAGTGAGTTTGGTCCCATTCTACAACCTTCCTTGCCAGAGGTTTTTTTTTTTAAAGTTTTTTTTCTCTTGCTCCTTCTATCTTCTCAGCCTCCCTCCTCTGCCTTCTTCTTTCCTCCTCTCCTTCCCCGCTTTTTCTTCCCCTCTCTTCCCCCCTCCTCCTCTCTTCTCCTCCTTCTTACCTTCTTTGTTACTCTTAATTCTCCTCCTATACTTCCTCTGTTTTACCCTTTCTTCCTTTCCCTCCTCATCCTTCCTTCATCACTGGAGGGTTTTAAGAAGACGCAGTGACTTGTGTGAAATGGTTTAGGGCATCTTGCTTGAGCAGGGGGCTGGACTAGAAGACCTCCAGCATCCCTTCCAGCTTCCTTCCTTCCTTCTGTCCTGAAATGTTATAGGGTCTCCTGCTTGAGCAGGGGGCTGGACTAGAAGACCTCCAGCATCCTTTCCAGCTTCCTTCCTTCCTTCCTTCCTTCTGTCCTGAAATGTTATAGGGTCTCCTGCTTGAGCAGGGGGCTGGACTAGAAGACCTCCAGGGTCCCTTCCTGCTCTAGTCTGATTGATTGAGAGAGAGATCTTTTTTTCCCCTTTGGCATCATGTTTTCCCTCAAAAACCAACATTATGGAGTTTAAATAAACCCCACGACATCCTGCCCCAAAAGTATTTTACCCTGGCATTTGCCAAAAAGGCTGCTTACCAAAAGGTACTTCAGATAAAGGGCTCATTGGCTAAGACACTGAGCTTGTTGATCAGAAAGGTCAGCAGTTCGGTGGTTCGAATCCCTAGCACTTATAACAGAGTGAGCTCCAGTTCCTTGTTCGAAAACACATAAAATGCAAGTAGAAAAATAGGGACCACCTTTGGTGGGAAGAGAACAGCGTTCCGTGCGCCTTCGGCATTGAGGCCACATGACCACGGAGATGTCTTCGGACAGCGCTGGCTCTTCGGCTTTGAAACTGAGATGAACACCGCCCCCTAGAGTCGGGAACGACTAGCACACATGGGCGAGGGGAACCTTTACCTTTACTTCCAGATAAATGCCAGAAAACATTGTTTTTGGAGCCCCTGGCATACTAAAAATTCACTGTATGGCAATCATTGGAGAACAACACACAATTTTCCCCCCATTGCCTGTGTGTGGTAATGAATTTATTGATCTTGCTGGGGTTTTTTAATAAAAAAAAAAAGCACAACAGTTATTTCAAAGATAAATGCCTCTCATTTGAAGTCATTAAATCTGCCATATTGAGGACAGCTGGGGAAGAAATTGTCCGGTGTTGGAAAAGTGGAGAAAAGCGGGGGGGGGGGGAGGGGGGGGGGAGACCAACAACAATTGCTTTGCTACCTCTTGTTCAGTTTAAAAAAAAAGAAAGAAAGAAAAGAACAGAGATTTAATAATCTGTCAGATGTTTTGGGCGAAGGGAGAAAAATTGAACGGTGAGACATGGTTGCTATTTTCAAAGGTGCTTATTTAGGAGAGTGAGGAACTGGAAGGGGTATTGAAGGCCATCAAAATTGAGCCTGGTAAACCATAAGTAGAAACAAAAGAACTTAAGAGGATGGAAGTCACGTCCTTATGACTTGTTGCAAGCTTTGAGAATTTGTTGTTGTTAGTTGCGAAGTCGTGTCCGATCATCGTGACCCCATGGACAATGTTCCTCCAGGCCTTCCTGTCCTCTACCTTCCCCCAGAGTCCATTTAAGCTCATGCCAACTGCTTCGGTGACTCCATCCAGCCACCTCCTTCTCTGTCTTCTTCTTCTTCTTCTTTCTTCTTCTTCTTCTTCTTCTTCTTCTTCTTCTTCTTCTTCTTCTTCTTCTTCTTCTTCTTCTTCTTCTTCCTCCTCCTCCTCTTCCTTCCCCTCCCCCCTTCTCCTTTCCTTCTTTTTTCTCCTCTTCTCTACTATTCCTTCTCCCTCTCTTTCTTGCTTCACAATCCTTGATTGTTGTTGTTGTTGTTAGTTGTGAAGTCGTGTTTGACCCATCACAACCCCATGGACAATGTTCTTCCTATCCTCTACCATCCCCCAGAGTCCATTGAAGCTCACGCCGACTGCTTCGGTGACTCCATCCAGCCATCTCTGTCGTCCCCTTCTTTTGCCCTCCATCGTTCCCAGCATGAGGCTCTTCTCCAGGGAGTCCTTCTTCCTTCTCATCAGGTGGCCAAAGTCTTTGAGTTCCATCTTCAAGTTCTGGCCTTCTAAAGAGCAGCCAGGGTTGATCTCCTCTAGGACCGACCAATTGGATGGCCTTGAAGTCCAGGGGACTCACAGGAGAATTGAGAATTATGGACAGGAAATCTACCTATCTAGAGATGTCCTTATGATCTCTTGCATTTTTTTAAAAAAACCCTGTCTTCCACCATGTTGTTAGGAGCATTCTCAACATGTGGATGTCCATGCTTTGTTTCAAGACCTCAAAAGACCTATCAATAGGATTCCTGTTGATAATTCTTCAACCCAACCTTCAATCAAAACAGGAGACACATCAACTGTTCTGACCAATGCAACGAAAACCAATAGGCGGATGGCCCATCCTTTGTTTCAAGACCTACCAGTAGTTGGCAATACGGTAAAACCAGGATTCCTGTTGATAATTCTTCCCCAACGCTCAATCAAAGCAGGAGACACGTCAGTCAAGGAGAGAAGAAACTTAGAACCGAGGAGGAATTTTCTGACAGTTAGAGCAATTAATCAGTGGAACAGCTTGCCTCCAGAAGTTGTGGATGCTCCAACACTGGATGTGTTAAGAAGATGTTGGATAACCCTTTGTCCGAAGTGGTGTAGGGTTTCCTGCCTAGGCAGGGAGTTGGACTAGAAGACCTCCAAGGTCCCTTCCAACTTGCTTATTCTGTTCCTATTCCTATTCTATTCTATTTTTATATTTCTTCTATTTCTATTTCATTCCATTCCATTCTGTATTCTCTTCTCTTCTCTTCTATTTTTCTATTTCTATTTCTATTCTGTTCCATTCCATTCCCTTCTCTCTTCCCTTCTTTTCTCTTATTTCTATTTCTGTTTCATTCCATTCTATTCTGTATTCTCTTTCTTCTCTTCTCTTCTCTTCTCTTCTCTTCTCTTCTCTTCTCTTTTTCTATTTCTACTTCTATTTCATTCCATTCCATTTTGTATTCTCTTCTTTTCTCTTCTCTTCTATTTTTCTATTTCTATTTCTATTCCATTCCATTCTGTCTTCTCTTCTCTTCTTTCTATTTCTATTCCATTCCATTCTCTCTTCTCTTCTCTTCTCTTCTCTTCTCTTCTCTTCTCTTCCCTTCCCTTCCCTTCCCTTCCCTTCCATTCCATTCCATTCCATTCCATTCCATTCTATTCTATTCTATTCTATTCTATTCTATTCTATTCTATTCTATTCCCTTCTATTCTACCATTCTGACCATTGCAAAAACAACCAACAGGACGATGGCCCATCTTTTGTATCAAGACCTCAAAAGACCTATCAGTAACTGGCAATATAGCAAAACCAGGATTCCGGCTGATAACTCTTCCCCAACGTTCGATCGAAACCGGAGACACGTTAACTGTTTCGAACAAAGCCACCCCAAAAAATCTCATTTGGGATTCCTGACACACGAGGCTCGTGCCTCTGTGTGCCGCTAGGACTAGAAATAAATAAACAATGGCGATATTGATGGTGGGACGAGTGAAATTCTGCATCTCCACCCTCCCCTCCCTGCTTCCTTTATCGCTGATTCTGTAACAGCTGTTTAATTAATTGCTTGAGTGGCTCCCTAATACATCTTATTTACATACAAAATTACAGAATAATGGCAAGCTTTTGAATTGAGTGAGGATTTAATGCCTGATCGCCATGCATGGCGGGGTACGACTACTCCAGAAAAAAAAACAAACAGCAACAACAACGACAACAGAGAAACAAAAAATGCTGGGTGATTTCAATTGCTAGTCTTCGCCTCGACTCCCTTATCATTCTTTCTGTCCCTCCCCCTCAATGTTTTTTAACCTCTTTTCCCCATCCTACAATTAGCAAGGTTTATTTTCCTGGGGATGTTTTACACTTGTTAGGAGTTGCCTTTCAAATGATAAGAGGCAGAAAGGATGTTTGCTGTCTGGAGAAGGAAAAAAAGCAGAACGGAAGAGTCGGAAGGGATCTTCGAGGTCTTCTAGTCTAGCCCCCTTCTTAAAAGGAAATTCGATATGCTTTCAAACAAATGGTTATCCAACATCTTCTTAAAATCTTCCATTGTTGGAGGCAAGTTGTCCCACTGATTCATTGTTCTAACTGTCAGGAAATTTCTCCTTAGTCCTACGTTGCTTCTCTCCTTGGTTAGTTTCTACCCATTGCTTGACTCCCTCCTCTTTGTGGCAGCCCCTCAAACATCAGAACACTGCTATCATGTCACCCCTAGTCCTTCTTTTCATTAGAATAGAATAACAGAGTTGGAAGGGACCTTGGAAGTCTTCTAGTCCAACCCCCTGCCTAGGCTGGAAACCCTACACCACCTTTCGGACTTCAGGGACCACTAAATTCATAATTTTAAATCCCGCGGACCACTAATATGATAGGGCAGTGAGAACAACTAACCAGTGGAACTGCTTGCCTTCAGAAGTTGTCGGTGTTTTTGTGGCTTTTAAGATGAGATTCAACAGCCACTTGTCAGGAATAGTATAGGGGGACCTCAATTAGAGGACCTCAAATGTCTCCTACTTCCAGAGCAGAGGTGGGTTCCTACCAGTTTGCACAAGTTCGGTAGAACCGGTTCGTCAAATCTACCAAACCGGTTAGAAGAGGTTCCACCAGAAAGCAGGCCACACCTACAGAAGAGGTTCCAAAATTTTTTTGAAACCCACCACTGACACACACACACACACACACAAACACACACACACACACAGAAAGAGAAAGGAAGGAAGAAAGAAATAAAGAAAAAAAGAAAAACAAAAGAAAAAGTGAGAGAGAGATGAAAGAAAAAAAGGAAAAAGGGACAGAGAGACAAAAGGAAGGAAAGAGAGAGAGAGAGAGAGAGAGAGAGAGAGAGAGAGAGAGAGAGAGAGAGAGAGAGAGAGAGAGAGAACACATGGCCGGCAAGCCACTCCCACCAGGTCACATGGCCAGCAAGCCACTCCCACAAAGGAGGCCACACCCACAGAGTAGGTTCGAACATTTTTTGAAACCCACCACTGTTCCAGAGACACTTAGTAAGGGATGCCATGTTTAAGGTCTGGGAAAAAATTAAAAATAAACTACTACGTGAAAATCCCAATCTGGTTATCAACAATGGAGGCAATGACATATTCAAATACTATAGATCTCTGCAAAATGGCAAGTTATGCAGAACTTTTAGGTGAAAAAGAAGAACTAAAATCAGTACAAGATCTGAAAACACAAGGCATAAACATGGAATGGTGGCCCTATTTACAAATTAAAATGAGATTTAAAATGGATTGGGAACAATATAGAATACACGAGAAACAAATGGAATTAGATAAAAATTTTATTAGGAACAGGAGGAAAAATGATTACTAGATTATATAATTTTCTTTTAAGATATAAAATGGAGGAAGGGACGGTAAAGGAGACAATGGTTAGCTGGGGAAGATATGTTTGGCCATAATATAGAGTTAGAAAAATGGGATAAACTATGGGAAAGAAATTATTAAATTTATAAGGGCAGTAGCTTACAAAGAAAACCTCTATAAAATGTTTTATAGGTGACAATTGCCTCCAGCGAGATTGGCCAAAATGTACCCAAATTTATCCCCCAAATATTGGAGATTCAGTCTGGAACATTCTACCATATGTGGTGGATGTGCCCCATCACAAGGAAATATTGGTGCAAAAATCAGAAATGGTTGGAAGAAATCACAGAGGGAAAAATAGAACTGAAAATAGAAGCATTCTTATTAGGATTAATAGACCAAAAAAAATGGATAAACAATCTCAATACATAATCATACACATCCTCACTGCAGCCAGGATTGCTTTCGCACAAAACTGGGGAAAAAAATCAATACACCTGCACATGAAACAATAATTTGAAAAGTACTCAAATGTGCAGAGATGGACAAAATGACAATAGAACTAAAAGAATGAGAAGAATCGGGTTTCTATAAAATATGGAATAGAATTTATAAGTGGCTAGAAAACAGAAGCCAGAAGAGAAAACAGAGAATGTAAATATATGGTGATATAAATAATCACTATTAGTATAAGTGTTAGCACTACTGTTGTTATATTATAGGACAAGGTTAAACCAATAGGAAGGCAATGCAGAATGGAGAATTATAAAGGCTAAACAGGAAAGCCAATTACTTTATATTGCTCTATATGTTTTGTTTTGGTTTTTTTTTTCCTTATGGTGTTTTTCTTTCAGTTTTTAAAGATTAAAACATTCAATATTTTTTTTTAAAAAAAGGTCCCAACTCTGTTATTCGATGATCAATATGCTTTTAGACTGCACACCATTGATTCCCCTTAACAGGTCTTCTTACGACTCTGTAACTTCTGCCCAAGGTCACCACATCAACCCACCTTTGTGGTAGAGAATGGTTGGACTAGAAGATCTCCAAGGTCCCTTTCAACTCCGTTCTGCTGATTTCTTTTTCCAGTTGGATACACAGTGCCCCAAATTGAGATAAAGTGGCGTCTACTACATTGCTCTGACCTTCAAATGTGCTTTCTTGCCTTCGTGGCAAACACGGTACACTTAAGTTCATATGCAGGTTGAGATGCTTTCTCACTGGAGCAGTATAGCATTAGCTGCAATGCTTCCTTGGACTTTAGAGATGTGTAATGGTCCTCCAGCGGCCTGCGGAGCTGGCAGCGGAGTCGGACAGTGAGGAGGCTGGGGAGGAACATGGGCCAGTCCTGGGGGCCGAGGAAAGCTCAGACGAGGGCTCTGCGTCAGAGGCAGAGAGGGAGCTAGGCAACAGTGAGGCAGAAGAACAGCGGGAGCCTGTTCCCAGTGTGTGCAGGCACAGAGCTGCCAGAAGGCAAGAACAACTAAGAAAGCAGGGTCGACTTGGGAGTAAGGCTTGGAGATGATTGGCCCCTCCCATAAGATATATAAAAAAGGAGCAAAAGGCATGACCTTTTGCTGGAAGCAATTAATTCATCCTGGTCGGTTCAAGCTCTGAGAAGCTCTATTTGACTCTGTGCTGCCTTTTGCCTTGCGAAACTAATGGCAATTAGGTCTCTGGCAGCGTTTCAAGGGAGATAAAGATGTGTGTTGATCACATTCCCCTGAAAGACTGTGCCAACTCCAGCAGACATCTGTCGGACTCTTCATAGAGTGTTTATGAATCATTACGGGCTGGGAATGACCATAATTCACAGCCGTTCTAAATAAAAGAGGGTTTTAGGGACTAAGATTGTGATTTATGCTTCCTCAGGAAGCCTAGGTCAGAACAGGCTGTTATTTTCACCACAACCACGACCCCTGCTGTCAGTTCATGGGCCGGCCCCTGCTATGGCCTGGGCTTCCAGCCTGCTTTTTCTTCCTCCAAACTATTTTTTTTTTACTCAATGCTTCATGCAGAGGGATAAACAAGAGACTCAGAGAAGCTGGGATGCCTTCTACGAGTTTGTCACCAGCTTCAAAGCTGCCTCGGCAAAAAGCTGTTTTAAATATAAGTCATGCTCTCTTACAGCAAGCGCCACGAATGTAAGGAAGGCTCTGATGCATTAAATCAAACTATTTACCTGATCAGCATCTTACTCGCTATATGAGTCAGTCTTTGCGAGTCTTACCAGCAGGACTTAAAGTCAACAGCTGTGTTCCCCGAACATGCTTAACTAAGCCAGACAAAGATCTGGATAAATCCATTCCAGCAACATCCTAGATGTGGTTAATGTTAAATCTTAGTGGGTTATGGGGAGATTGTGAATTAGCATTGGGTTTTATTGGTTTTTTTTGAATTAGGGAGGCGGTGGCTCAGTGGCTAAGTCGCTGAGCTCATCAATCAGAAAGGTTGGCAGTTCGAATCCCCAGTGCTGCATAATGGAGTGAGCTCACGTTACTTGTCCCAGCTTCTGCCAACCGAGCAGTTCGAAAACACATTAAAAAATGCAAGTAGAAAAAATAGGGACCATCGTTGGTGGGAAGGGAACAGCATTCCGTGCGCCTTCGGCATTGAGTAATGCTGGCCACATGACCACGGAGACGTCTTCGGACAGTGCTGGCTCCTCGGCTTTGAAACGGAGATGAGCACCGCCCCCTAGAGTCAGGAACGACTAGCACAATTAGTTATGGAGGTTAAAAGTCTGGCATGGATCTGATCTTTCTTTCTCTTCTTTTTGGCATTTGTTTAATTAAATCAAAGGGTGGGGGAGGGGGGAATCTACAGAAAAAAAGGAAAAGTGGAAATGAAAGTAATTCATGTATAAAGGCATTCTAAAAGTTTATAGAAGAGAACTTTTGCACCTGAGAGTTGGATTCGTTGGGGTCCTTGGGCTCTCTGAGCTTGGTGGTTTTTTTGCAGATGTTTCATAACTCAGCTAGGTAATATCATCAATGCTAGAAGGGAGTGGTGTTTGCAGGGAGGGGGGGAGGAGGAAATGGTGACTGGGATCCCTGTGTTCTCTGAGCTTGGTGGTTTTCTTGCAGATGTTTCATTAGCCAACTAGGTAACATCATCAGTGCTAGAAGTAGTAGTGGAGGAAGAGGAGGAGGAGGAGAAGGAGAACTGTGGGGTTGTTGGTGTTGCACGAGCTTGGTGGTTTTCATGCAGATGTCTCATTACCCAACTAGGTAACATCAGCAGTGCTAGAAAGGAGTGGGGTTTGGGTAGAGGAAGAGGAAGGAGAGGAGGAGGAGGACCGTGGTGTCCTTGGTGCTCTGTGAGCTTGGTGTTTTTCTTGCAGACATTTCATTACCCAAGCAGGTAACATCATCAATGCTAGAAGGAAGTGAGGTTTGCAAGGAGGAAGATTTGGGTGTCCTTGGTGCTGTGTGAGCTTTGTGGTTTTATTGTAGATGTCTCATTACCCAATTAGGTGACATCATCAGTGCTAAAAGGGAATGGATTGTGTGGAGTGGAACAGGAGGAGGAGAAGGAGGAAGAGGAAGAGGAAGAAGAGGGGGAGGACTGTGAGGTTCCTTGGTGCTCTCTGAGCTTGGTAGTTTCTCAAAGACGTTCACTACCCAACTAGGTAACATCATCAATGCACCTTATGTTACTTAGTTCGGCCATGACACTTGCAGAAGCCAAAAACCCAAATTCAGAAAGCACCAAGGACTCCATAAACCTTTTATATAAAACAGCTTCGGTAAAGGATGGCCATATTTCACTGTAATTGTCCATATATAATCTATAACTGTAAGTGACTCATTCATAAGTTGGAAGAAACATCAGGTCTTCCATCCACTGAGTAATTGAAGCCATAAATTTATCTTTCCAATGGAGAGGGATTATTCTCTTAGCCGCGAGAAGGAACAGAATCAATTCCTGCTGGCCAACCATCAATTATCAGAAAGACATTTTTTGCTTGACTGGTTAAATTGGAAGGAAAAAAAATAATCATATGAACAACTATTACAAAGGGTGTTTTGTTCAGAGGATATGGTTTGGTGTGCTCCTCCATGATACCCAGAGTCTCCCAATCTGCTCACTTCTTGAGATGTTAACCAGGTCATAGAATTCTGAGAAGTATGGGGTTGATCTATGGAACCTACCATATTATTCGGACTATAAGATGCTCCAAAGTATAAGACGCACCTAGCTTTTGGGGAGGAAAGCAAGGGGGAAAAAATCTGCCTCTACCTCCCAGCAATTTGCCTCCTTGCAACAAACAGCAAACAGCACAGACAATATGCACTGTTGGTGGTGTTACATGTCAAACTATACTTGTACAGGTGCCGTTAAAATTGATGTGGCTTTCTGGAAGTATACGTTATTCTCTGCTGTTTAAGATGCAATAGCATTGGGCCTCCTCAGAAAAAGCATTTATTTTAAAAAGCTTCTTCATTTTGTTCAGCTGTCTAGAACTATAATAAAGCAGTCTTTTAAAAAAATAAGTTTCATAATTTGAACATTCTACGGGCATTTATACTTATCGACTTACCTCCTTGCAGCAAACAGCAAACAGCCTGATTAGCACAAGAAAAAAAAAATCTGCCTCCCAGCAATTTGCCTCCGGAGCAAACAGCAAGTTTCACTTTTCAATTTCAGGATCGATCATCAGCTGTTTCAGGCTGCCAGGGATTGCTATAGCCTATTACAGCCTCTGCAAGCCCCATTTTCTCCCTTTGCTGCAAGGAAGTAAATTGCTGGGAGCCAGAGGCCAAAGGGGTGGGGCTACATTCAGTGTATAAGACGTGCCCAAATTTTCACCCTCTTTTAGGGGGGAAATACGGTACCTGAGATCCGAAAATTCAAATGAACCTTTTCTAAGATAAATCTAAGATTAAAATAAATCAAGAAACCTTGCTTCAGCCCATGGGTTAAACGGATGTGTTTCACAAAGGTCCTTTATAATTCACTTCATAGTTTTCTTGCCCAACATTGTCACACCTGTGTGTGTATGTGTGTGTGTGTGTGTGTGTGTGTGTATGGAGGGAGGGAGGGAGGGAGGGAGGGAGGGAGGGAGGAGAGAGAGAGAGAGAGAGAGAGAGAGAGAGAGAGAGAGAGAGAGAGAGAGAGAGAGAGAGAATAGATAGATTAGATAGATACAGTAGATGTTGTTAGTTGCGAAGTTGTGTCCAACCTATCGTGGCCCCATGGACCACGTTTCTCCAGGCCTTCTTGTCCTCTCCAGACTCTGGAGTCCATTTAAGCTCACGCCGACTGCTTTGGTGATTCCATCCAGCCACCTCATTCCCTGCCATCCCCTTCTTCTTTTGCCCTCCATTGTTCCCAGAATTGGGTTCTTCTCCAGGGAGTCCTTCCTTCTCATTAGGTGGCCTTCAGGATCTGCTAGAGAGATAGATAGATAAATAGATGGAGATGATAGATAGAGATATATAGATAGATATGATTGATCAACTAACCATATCTATCTATCTATCTATCTATCTATCTATCTATCTATCTATCTATCTATCTATCTCTATCTATCTATATAGGTGGTCAAAGTACTTGAATTTCCTCTTCAGGATCTGCTAGATAGATAGATAAATAGATAGGTAGATAGATAGATAGATAGATAGATAGATAGATAGATAGATAGATAGATAGATAGATAGATGATAGAGATAGATAGATTAGCTAGATAGATAGAAAATAGATGATAGAGATAGAGATAGATAGATAGATCCTCTGTAGAGGCACTTTTTTAGAGGCTTTTTTAAACAGTTAAGCACTAAGCAGAGTCATCCACGGTGACTCTGGCAGCAACTAGCTCAGCCTCACCTCTGCTCTTGCCTTTTCCTTTTACATTTTTTCCTTTTCATGATGACAGTGGTGAGGCTCTACCTCCCCTGCCTCCCCTAACTGCACGTCACTGATAGATAGATTAGATAGATAGATATTGATGATAGATAGTTAGATAGATAGATAGATAGATAGATAGATAGATAGATAGATAGAGATATATAGACAGATGTGATTGATAGAAATAGATGATAGAGATAGATAGAGATAAATAGATAGATGATAGATGATAGAGAAGATAAAATTATAGATAGATAGATAGACAGATAGATAGATAGATAAATAGATAGATGATTGATATAAAGATGATAGATAGATAGAGATGATTGATATATAGATGATAGAAGATAGAGATAGATAGGTAGGTAGGTAGGTAGGTAGGGTAGGTAGGTAGGTAGGTAGATAGATAGATAGATAGATAGATAGATAGATAGATAGATAGATAGATAGATAGATAGATAGATAGATGAGTTGTCCTCCCTTGGCAGGGCCTCCACTTTGATGACATTCAACGTCTCTGCTTGAGATCTTCTTCCAGAAATGACCTTTGGATTCATGAAGGATTTCTGACATGTGGAATTGAGTTCTAATTTAGCCGTCGGGTGATTATAAACTTCCTTGGGACCTGCTGGATGCACTGCAGCCATCGATCATTGGCAAACTCCCCTACGTGACTCAGACGCCCTCCGCCGATTCTCCTGCTCGCTATTGATTCTGATGACATTATCTATCAGTTGTGAAAGCTTTTTATTCCTCCGAAGAGTCTCCCCCCCTCCTCTCATCACGGAATCTGCATATTTATTATTGCGGCATGATTTATGAGAACTTCATCGGAGGTTGGAAGGAAAATTGAGTTTGCGGAGGATTGACACACCCAGGGAAATCACACCAACCCGGGAGAATCCAAAGAAGGATGAAGAGAGAGGGGCTGGATTTCACATCAGGGAGCAGGCCGTAAATCACAGCAGCCCTCCAGATGTTGAAAGCCTTAATTTGGAACTAGGTTTGTCAGGCATAACTTGGCTAGAGGAGCAGTTTTATGATAGGCAAGGATGTGGCTAGGTTAAATCAACACAGCAGCTGGCCGTTCGTCACACTGTAAAGGCATCATCTTTCCGGTAGATGATGATGATGCCCTGATGATGTTGCCCAGTTGGGTAATGAAAAGTCTGCAAGAAAACCAAGCTCAGATAGTACCAAGGCCTCACCGTCATCTTCCTCTTCTTGCCTTCCTCCTCCTCCTCCCTTCCTTCTCTTACTCATCACAAACTCTACTTCCTTCTAGCACTGATGATGTTACACGTTGGGGCAGGAAAGGTTTGGAGGAAAACAATAAGCCTTCTTGATTGAGAGCATCAAAGAACCCACAGCTGTCATCATCGTCCTCCTCCTCCTCCTCCTCCTCCTCTCCTCCTCCTCCCTCCTCCTCCTCCTCTCCTCCTCTTCTCAGCAAACTCCATTCCCTTCTAGCTTTGATGTTACCTAGTTGCATCATGTAATGTCTGTGAGAAAATAATGCAGCTCAGAGAGCACCAAGAACTCCAGAGTCCTCCTCCTCCTCCTTCTCCTCCTCCTCCTCCTCCTCCTCCTCCTCCTCCTTCTCCTCCTCCTCTTCTTCTCCTCTCCTCCTTCCTCCTCCTCTCTGGAAACCCCACTCCCTTTTAGCACTGATGATATTACCTAGTTGTGTCATGAAACATCTGCAAGAAAACAACCAAGTTCAGAGAACACTAAGGACCCTGCAATCCTCCTTCTCCTCCTCCTCTCCTCCTCCTCCTCTTCCTCTTCTTCCTCCTCCTCCTCCTCTTCTTCTCCTCCTCCTCTTCCTCCTCCTCTCTGGAAACCCCACTCCCTTCTAGCACTGATGATATTACCTAGTTGTGTCATGAAAGATCTGCAAGAAAACAACCAAGTTTAGAGAACACTAAGGACCTGCAATCCTCTTCCTCCCCCTCTCCTCCTCCTCCTCCTCTCCTCCTCCTCCTCCTCCTCCTCCTCTTCTCTTTCCTCTTCCTCCTCCTCTCTGGAAACCTCACTCCCTTCTAGCACTGATGATATTACCTAGTTGTGTCATGAAAGATCTGCAAGAAAACAACCAAGTTCAGAGAACACTAAGGACCCTGCAATAATCATCATCCTCTCTCCTCCTCCTCCTCCTCCTCCTCCTCCTCCCTCCTCCTCCCTC
>NW_028261382.1:30129823-30174823 GCF_051295495.1 Thamnophis sirtalis
TCCCACTGATACTGTTCCCTAATTGGGCAATGAAACACCTACAAACAAACAAGCAAGCTCAGAGACCACCAAGGAATTCCCAGTTTATCCCCGAGGCACAGAGATTCTCTTCCATTACAGCTATCTCTAATTATCCAAGCTTTTATGAATTAAGTAGATATGTGTGATTTCTTTGTGTGCACCGAAGGGGTATAATCTGGATGTATTTTGACAATCCAGAAAAGCCACGCTCCAAACTCCTCCCTTTCTCCTCATTGCTCTCTTTGCCATACCACCCTGAGCTACCCATAATCTCTTCTATCCGGCATCATTCAACTGTGCTGCCATACGGAAGTCATTCCATTGACTAAGGATGAATTAAGGTTCAGGAATTAATAAGATGAAATGGCTATCATGCCATCAGATTCCTTGGGGAGATGTTTTCCCTTTTCTTCTATAAGCTTATCTAAAGGGTTTTCTTCTCAAAAGAGTCGAATAGAACGGAGCTGGAAGGTACTTGGAGGTCTTCTAGTCTGTACCTTTTCAGGAAGGAAGGAAGGAAGGAAGGAAGGAGGGAGGGAGGGAAGGAAGGAAGGAAGGAAGGAAGAAAAGGACAAAGTTGAAAGGGATCTTGGAGGTCTTCTAGTCCAGTCCCCTGCTCAAGCAGGAGAACCTATATCATTCTAGACAAATGGCTGTTCAATCTGTAAAAAACCTCCAGTTATGGAGCACCTACAACTTCTGGAGGCAAGCTCTGACTAATTCCACTGATTAATTGAATAACAAAGTTGGAAGTTACTTGGAAGTCTTCTAGTCCAGCCCCCTGCTCAAGCAGGAGACCCTGAAACATTTCTGGAAGGGAAGGAAGGGACAAAGTTGGAAGGGATATTGAAGGTCTTCTAGTCCAGCTTCCTGCTCAAGCAGGAGACCCTGTACCATTTCAGGAAGGAAGGAAGGAAGGAAGGGACAAAGTTGGAAGGAACATTGAAGGTCTTCTAGTCCAGCCCTCTGCTCAAGCAGGAGACCCTGAAACATTTCTGGAAGGGAAGGAAGGAAGGGACAAAGTTGGAAGGGACATTGAAGGTCTTCTAGTCCAGCTTCCTGCTCAAGCAGGAGACCCTGTACCATTTCAGGAAGGAAGGAAGGAAGGAAGGAAGGAAGGAAGGAAGGAAGGAAGGAAGGAAGGAAGGAAGGAAGGAAGGAAGGAAAGGACAAAGTTGGAAGGTACTTGGAGGTCTTCTAGTCCAGCCTCCTGCTCAAGCAGGGGAACCTACACCCTGTCAGATGAGAGACTGTCTAACCTTTTCTTTAAAACATCCAGTGATGGAGTGTCCACGATTTCTGGTGGCAAGCTGTTCCACCTGTTAATTGTCCTCACTGTTAGTCTCTTCTTAAAAACCTCCGGAGTTGAATGTTTCTGCTTCTTGGAAACTTGTTGGTCATGAAGAAATGGGTGAGATTCAGCAAGGAAAGAGCTTTATCTCCTTCTGCCTCCCACCTCCTTCTTTAATTCAACCTCCAAAAAGGAGAAAAGAAATGGAACATTGTGAAGAATAAAAGGTATAGGTATTCATGAATTCCCTGCTTGGGGAGATTAAGCGTAATCAACATCCACATGCAGCAAATGAAATAGAAATTGCAATTCATTGGGATTTAAACCCCCTTTTTATTTAAAAAGAAAACCCAGAGTTCTCCAAATCCTTGGTGTGGATGGATAAAGATGTCAGCTTGGTTTCTGTGCTCTTTTCTGTATAAAAGAAAGTAAGTAAGAAATACATTGGTAATTTCTCACTTTCTTCCAGCCTGCCCTGTGTTTTATGAGTGAAATGGATCATGCCGATAATGTGCCTACAGAGATGGTTACTACAGGTAAGGTAAAGGTAAAGGTTCCCCCTGCGCATATGTGCTAGTCATTCCCGACTCTAGGGGGCGGTACTCATCTCCGTTTCAAAGCCAAAGAGCCAGCGCTGTCCGAAGACGTCTCCGTGGTCATGTGGCCGGCATGACTCAACACCAAAGGCGCACGGAATGCTGTTCCCTTCCCACCAAAGGTGGTCCCAACTGCTAGGTTGGCAGAAGCTGGGACAAGTCACGGGAGCTCACTCCGTTATGCGGTGCTCAGAATTCCAACCGCTGAATGTCCGACCTTTTCTGATCGACAAGCTCAGCATCTTAGCCACTGAGCCACCAGGTCCCTTAAATGACTACAGGGAGTTCCCGACTTGCAATCTTTCATTGAGGAACCATTTGAAGTTCTGACGGCACTGGGAAAAAAAGTGACTTATCACCGTTTTCCACATTTGCGACCGTTGCAGTGGTCACGTGATCAAAATCTGGACTCTTGGCAACTGGCATGTACTTCTGACAGTTGCAGTGTCCTGGGGTCATGTGGTCTTTTTCTGCAATGTTCTGACAAGCCAAGGCAATGGGGAAGCCGGATTCGCTTAACAACTTAGCTGGACAACTGGAATGATTCACTTAACAACCGTGGTGAGAATTTTTTAAAAAATGGGGCTAAGACTCACTTAGCAACTGTCTCGCTTAGAAATTTCAGGGCTCAGTTGTAAGTTGAGGACTGCATGGAATGAGTAGAAGGAACGGGGAAACTACTCATATGGAATCAACAATGAATATACAACGGAAGTTCCAAGAATTTTAAAAGCTTTGACCTCAGTATGGAAACTTTATTACATGAGCATTCAATTCAAGGAAGCCTTTTGGAGGGTGCTTATAATAGAGTCCCTAATTGTCATTCCCCCCACCATTGGTTGCGTCCAAAAGTTATGGCTTCCTTTAATCAGAGAAGTAGATATATTTAATATGAGACACACAGAGAGAATGGGAAAGAGAAAGAGGGAGAGAGAAAAGGAGAGGGAGAGAAAGAAATGGAGAGAGAAAGAGAAAGAGAGAAAAAGAGGAGAGGGAGAGAAAGAGAGAGGGAGAGAGAGGAAAAGAGAAAGAGACAGAAAGGGAGAAAGAGAGCGTGAAAAAAAGAAAGAAAAGAAGAAAGAGAGAGAAGGGGAGAGAGGGAGAGAAAGAAATGGAGAGAGAAAGATAGTGGGAGAGAGGGAGAGAAAGGGAGAGAGAGAAAAAAGAGAAAGAGAGAGAAAGGGAGAAAAATGAGAAAGAGGAAGAGAGAAAGAGAGAGAGAAAAGGAGAGAGAGAAAGGGAGAGGGGGAGAGAAAGAAAGGGAAAGAAGAGCCAAGGTGGCGCAGTGGTTAAATGCAGCACTGCAGGCTACTGCTAGATCAGCAGGTCAGCGGTTCAAATCTCACCGGCTCAGGGTTGACTCAGCCTTCCATCCTTCCGAGGTAGGTAAAATGAGGACCCAGATTGTTGGGGGCAATATGCTGACTCTCTGTAAAACCGCTTAGAGAGGCCTGAAAGGCCTATGAAGCGGTATATAAGTCAACTGCTATTGCTATCTACTGCTATAAAGAGAGAGAAAAAGAGAGAGTAAGGGAGAGAGTGGGAGAGAGAGAGAGAGAAAGGGAGAGCGAGAAAGAGGGAGAAAGATAGGAGAGGGAGAGAAAGAGAGGGGTAGAGAGAAAAAGAGAGAGAATACGAGAGAAAACGAGAAAGGGAAAGAGGGAGAGAGAAAGAGAAAAAGGAGAAAGAGAGAGAAAGGGTGAGAGGAAAGGAGAAAGGGAGGGAGAGAGAAAGTAGGAGAGAGGGAGAGAAAGAGGGAGAGAGAAAAAAGAGAAAGAGAGAGAGAGAATAGGAGAAAGGGAGAGAGAAAGAGAGGGGGGAGAGAAAGAAAGAAAGGGAGAGAGAAAAAAAGAGAGAGAGAGAAAGAGGAGAGAAAGGGAGAGAGAGAATGTCATTCCAAGAATTATTACAATCTCAACAATTGCAATGCACTGCAAAGCAGCCATTCCTCAATGCCTGCTTCCCCAAGTTTGCCTCGTTAATTGACATCTCATTAAAAGATCATTAAGAAGCCGAAAACGAGATGACACACTCACATATGCAGTGCACAAGATAAGCTGGGGACATTGAAGGGGGGAGGGGGAAAGACATGGCGTTTTGGTAATGAAAACCCAGCAGAATTAAATGTGGACTGCTAAGTGATGAAATAATTAAGGAAACCTGAAGGAGGCATATGTAAATATGCATTCGTGGCAGGCAGATAGTGTATTTACATATCTATATAGCCATTCATCAATAAATACACAGGCAGTTGCATTAAAGGTAGATTCCTAGGGAGGACGCTAACATGATCCATCTGAAGCAATAGATGGCGGCACCTTGAAGAAAAGAGAAGAGAGGATGAAGGAGAAGAGCAGAAAGGGAGGGAAAGAGAAGAGAAGAGAGAATGGAGTGGAAAGCAGATTGAGAGAAGGAAGGAGAGAGATGAGAAGAAGAAAAGGAGGGAGGGAAGGAAGGAAAGAGAAGAGGAAGAGAGGAGAGGAGGGGGAAGGAAAGAGGGAAGAGGAGATGAAAAGAGAAGAGAAGGAGTGGAGAAAAGAGGGGGTGAGAAGGAAGGAGAGAAGAGAAGAAGAAAAGGAGGGAGAGAAGGAAAGAAAGAGAAGAAAAAGAAGAGAAGATGAGGAGAGGAGGAGGAGAGGGAGAGGGAGAAGAAGAGAGGAAAAGATAAGGAGTGGAGTGGAGAAAAGAGGGGGTGAGAAGGAAAGAAGGAGAGAAGAGAAGAAAAGGAGGAAGGAAGGGAAGAAAAGAGGAAGAGAAGGCATGGAAAAGAGAGGGAAGGAAGGGAGAAAGGAGAGAAGAGAAGAAGAAAAGGAGGAAGGAAAAAAAGAAGAGGAAGAGAAGAGAAGGCGTGGAAAAGAGAGGGAAAGAAGGAAGGAAGGAAAGAAAGAGAAGAAGGGAAGGGAAAAGAAATGAAATCTTGGACTATTTTCCTTGTCCAAATAACTCCTGGACCATGGATGATCATGCTGATCCTTGACCAGAAGGTGGAAAACTCCTCCTCCTAAAATGTATGTTGTACCTTAATAAAGCGGAAATTGTTGCTTATAAATAAAGGATACCGCTTCTTTGGCTTCCTTTTCAATAGCTACCTGTGTGGAAGCAAAATTGGAAAATACTGGCTGCGATCACACATGGACAAAATAATAAGTACTTTTTGTCCTTTCCCCACTCGGCAGTTATTACCACCGCACAAAAAGAAAAATGGAAAATCCAGGCTAGGATTACGAGATGAATAAAGTTGATTAGAAAACCATCACAACTCCCTAGAAAGGGATAAATCTATTCTTTTTTCCTTCCTAATACTTTCTTTTTAAAGTCAATTTTACGTAGTGAACAAGGAGTTTTTAAAGTTTAGGGCTTCCGATCTTTCTTGAAGAGACCACCTAAATGCTGTTCTCCTTCTTGAGCTCCAAAACCTGGTTGGTTTTTGGTGAACCATTCAGAAGTCTCTGGAAGTTCTTTCTTTTGGGCGGGAGATTTAACCAAATAACAGAACAACCGAGTTGGAAGGGACCTCGGCGGTCTTCTAGTCCAACCCACTACTCAAGCAGGAAACCCTATATCATTTTAGACAACGGTTGTCCAAATTCTTCTTAAAAACTTCCAGTGAAGGAGCATCAGCTACTTCTGAAGGCAAGTTGGTCCACTGGTTGATTGTCCTCACTGTTAGGAAGTTTCTCCTTAATTCCAGTTTGCTTCTCTCCTTGATTAGTTTCTATCCATTGCTTCTTGTTCTACACTCAGGTGTTTTGGAGAATAAGTTGACTCCCTCTTCTTTGGGGCAACCCCTGAGATATTAGAACGCTGCCATCATGTCTCCTTTAGTTCTTCTTCTTCTTCTTCTTCTTCTTCTTCTTCTTCTTCTTCTTCTTCTTCTTCTTCTTCTTCTTCTTCTTCTTTCTTCTTCTTCCTCCTCCTCCTTGTTCTCAGTAGAACCTTCCCTGTGTGCAGCACGAGAAAACTCAATATGGGTTCCACTTACCGATTCCCAAGACATTCTACAGTATCCAGGAACTGAATAATGATAGAATAACAGGGTTGGAAGGGACCTTGCAGGCCATCTAGTCTAACCCCCACCCAAACAGGAGACCCTACACCATTTCTGACAGAGGGCAGTCCAGTCTCTTCTTGGAAGCCTCCAGGGATGAAGCTCCCACAACTTCTGAAGGCAACTTCTGTTTCATGGGTTGATTGTTCTCACTTTCAGAATATTTCTCCTTATTTCCAGGTTGAATCTCTCCTTGATCCATTTTCATCCATTATTCCTTGTCTGGTCTTTAGGTGCTTTGGAAAATAGCTTGATTTCCTCCTCTCTGTGGCAGCCCCTCAAATATTGGAAGGCTGCTATGCTGCCTCCCCTGGTTCTTCTCTTCCCTAGACTGGCCATGCCCAGTTCCTGCAATTGTTCTTCATATGTTTTAGTCTCTAGTCCCCTCATCATCCTGGTTGCTCTTCTCTGCACTCTTTCCAGAGTCTCAATATCCTTTACAAATTAACAATTAAGAGTTGGAAGGGACCTTGTAGGTCATCTAGTCCAACACCCCCCCCCAAGCTGAAGACCCTACACCATTTCTGACAGATGTCAGTCCAGTCTCTTCTTGGAAGCCTCCAGGGATGAAGCTCCCACAACTTCTGAAGGCAACTTCTGTTCCATGGGTTGATTGTTCTCACTGTCAGAAAGATTTCGCTTTATTTCCAGGTTGAATCTCTCCTTGGTCAGTTTCCATCCATTATTTCTTGTCTTCGGGTGCCTTGGAAAATAGCTTGACCCCCTCCTCTCTGTGGCAGCCCCTCAAATATTGGAAGATGCTATCCTGTCTCCCCTGGTCCTTCTCTTCCCTCGACTAGCCATGCCCAGTTCCTGCAACTGTTCTTCATATGTTTGAGCCCCCAGTCCCCTCATCATCCTGGTTGCTCTTCTCTGCACTCTTTCTAGAGTCTCAACATCTTTTTTATAGTGTGGTGACCAAAACTGGATGCAGTATCCTAGGTGTGGTCTTACTAAGGCTTTATGGAGTGGTCTTAGTACCTCACATGTGTGAGGCCTCAAAGCCCCATGTAACAGATGGTTTCCAGGTCTGACACATGGGATCTTGATTGAATACCTCTGGAGAGATCTCTTTGCAGATTTAACATCTCAGATCTCACTACCTTCCATGGGGGGGGGGGAGAGTGGCCATTGGAGGTGCGGGGGAGGGGGAGACACGACTACAGCCAAGCTGGATTTATTGGTGGCAAACACTCTGGGTGTTTATGATGCAAAGAATTCATTTTAGCCAAAGCCTCTAAAGGTTAAAACATACAAAGAACGGTTGCAGGAACTGGGTAGGTCTAGTTTAATGAAAAAAAGGACTAGGGGAGATATGATAGAAGTCTTCCAATAACTCAGGGCTTGCCCCAAAGAAGAGGGAGTCAAGCTATTCTCCAAAGCACCTGAGGGTAGAACATGAAGCAATGGGTGGAAACTAGTCAAGGAGAGGAGCAACTTAGAACTAAGGAGGAATTTCCTGACAGTGAGAACAATTAACCAGTGGAACAACTTGCCTCCAGAAGTTGTGAATGCTCCAACACTGGAGGTTTTTGAGATTGGACAACCATTCGCCTGTAATGGTATAGGGTTTCCTGTCTAGGCAGGGGGTTGGACTAGAAGATCTCTAAGGTACCTTCCAACTATTCTATTCTATTCTATTCTATTCTAATTCTAATTATATTCCATATTCCATTCCATTCCATTCCATTCCTTCCATTCTATTCTAGTTTGTTCTTCTCCTGCAGCAATCCAAGTTAGTAGCAAACATAGTTTACAATACCGAACACCGTGTTGTCTCCCCAGTCTGTTGAAGGAGTGATTTAATTGTCCTACATTAGCAGATCAGCACTTCCAGTGGCCTCGTTTTGATCTTACTTTTTCACTCACTCAAAAGAAACGAGCCATCATCGTCTCTGAAGTGCGCGGAGAAGTTCTTTGCCAGAGAGTTTATTCATCTCCCTCATTTATTTTCAAATACTGATGATGTTTGCTTGTTTATTCTTGTTCTTTCTTTCCCCCATAAGTTGAAAGCTGCCTTTCTTACGATCTCTGATTAGTTCCACATCTTTTTTTTTCAGTCTTGTACTTTTATCCGTACCTTCTCTGTCAATAAAAAACATACATGGATGGAAGGGGCTTGGGCATTTTTTTTGAAATTATTATTAGGAGTATTGTTAAAAGACCTTGTGAAGTTTAAACCTCTGCTGACACTCTCTCCCTCCCTCCCTCCCTCCCTCCCTCCCTCCCTCGCTCAATGTCATCACCTTTGAGATGACAATTTAGAAGTCTTTTGAATTGCAAGTGGCAGGTTAGGAAAACAACGGGAAAATCAAAAGCAGTATATCTTTGTATATCCTCTGTCTATCTATCTATCTATCTATCTATCTATCTATCTATCTATCTATCTATCTATCTATCATCTATCTATCTATCTATCATCTATATAATCTATCATCTATATAATCTATCTATCTATCTATCTATCTATCTATCTATCTATCTATCTATCTATCTATCTATCTATCTATCTATCTATCTATCTATCTATCTATCTACCTACCTACCTACCTACCTACCTACCTACCTACCTACCTCTGTCTGTCTGTCTGTCTGTCTGTCTGTCTAGCATATCTATCTATCTATCTATCTATCTATCTATCTATCTATCTATCTATCTATCTATCTATCTATCTATCTATCTATCTATCTATCATTTATATAATCTATCTATCATCTATCTGTCTATCTGTCTATGTCTATCTGTCTATCTGTCTATCTGTCTATCTATCTATCTATCATCTATCTATCTATCTATCTATCTATCTATCTATCTATCTATCTATCATCTATCTATCTATCATCTATCAACTATATAATCTATCATCTGTATCTATCTATCTATCTATCTATCTATCTATCTATCTATCTATCTATCTATCTATCTATCTATCTATCTATCTATCATCTATATAATCTATCATCTATATAATCTATCTATCTATCTATCTATCTATCTATCTATCTATCTATCTATCTATCTATCTACCTACCTACCTACCTACCTACCTACCTCTGTCTGTCTGTCTGTCTGTCTGTCTGTCTGTCTAGCATATCTATCATCTATCTATCTATCTATCTATCTATCTATCTATCTATCTATCTATCTATCTATCTATCTATCTATCTATCTATCATTTATATAATCTATCTATCATCTGTCTATCTGTCTATGTCTATCTGTCTATCTGTCTATGTCTATCTGTCTATGTCTATCTGTCTATCTATCTATCTATCTATCTATCATCTATCTATCTATCTATCTATCTATCTATCTATCTAATCTATCTATCATCTATCTATCTATCATCTATCAACTATATAATCTATCATCTGTATCTATCTATCTATCTATCTATCTATCTATCTATCTATCTATCTATCTATCTATCTATCTATCATCTATATAATCTATAATCTGTATCTATCTATCTTTCTATATCTATCTATAAATCTATCTATCATCTATTATAAATCAATATATATCTCTGTCTATTTGTCTGTCTGTCTATCTATCTATATCATCTATCTGTATCTATTTACAGTCTGTCTGTCCATCCATCCATCCATCTATCCATCCAATCTCTCTCTCTCTCTCTCTCTCCTCTCTCTCTATGTTTCTTTTAATATATATCTGTTTTTCTACTTCACAGGAGGAAGTATATTTTTCTTCTTCTTCTTTGATATATTTTTATTGTACAATTTTCTTGGTTATGTACACAATTTCTAAATTCACAATAAGAGTATACTGTCTGGGTACAACCTCTACAATCTCTATTGAATACAGATAGTAAATCCTATACACACAATAGTTGTAACTATTGTTCTCAATACCTACTCATCTTCATCTGCATTTATCCTTGTTGAAAAGAGGAAGTAAGTTTTTCTTCCAAGTGCAAAAGAAATTCCTTGCACCAGTGTTTCTTCTTAACGCTGCAAAGTTTAGAGAAATTTAAAACTTGGAAGATAATTGTCCACCAATACCCAGGTGAACAGGGAAGCAGTAATTAGGTCACCCTCAAATGTGAAACAAACCCTTTTCTTCCCCATCTTCTTGTTCGGCACTCTAAATCTGGCAATCCTAACACCGAAAATAGTTATTACTCAAAGAACCGGGGAGACCGGCTGCGATACAGATAGGAAAGGTGGCCTTTGTTTTTTCAAAAAAGACTCACATTTGCTAGCAAATTCAAATGTTAAAAAAAAGAAAAGAAAAGAAAAAGAAAAGAGGAGCCTTGGTCTTTCTTTGGTCTAATTGGATTCACAAAGGAGCTTCATGACAGCCTCCTGTCCCATTCTTAGCACAAGGGAGAAGTGCATTTTTAGAAAAAAAGAGGAAAAAAAAAGAATTCAAATTAGAACTGGGGAGATAGAAGGTGCTACGTAAAAGCATCGGAGCAAGTAATAGAAGTTACTATGTTTTTCAGAGTATAAGATGCACCTAGCTTTTGGGGAGGAAAACGGGAGGGGGGAATCTGCCTCTACCTCTGAGCAATTTGCCTCCTTGCAGCAAACAGCAAACATCCTGTTTCAGTTTCAGTTTAGCCTCATTACCACAAGAAAAAAAATCTCCCTCTGCCTCCCAGAAATTTGCCTCCTTGCAGCAAACAGCCTGTTTCAGTTTCAGTTTAGCCTGATTAACACAGGAAAAAAAAAGTCTGCCCCTGCCTCCCAGCAATTTGCCTCCTTGCAACAAACAGCAAACAGCCTGTTTCAGTTTCAGTTTAGCCTGATTAACACAGGAAAAAATAATCTGCCTCTGCCTCCCAGCAATTTGCCTCCTTGCAGCAAACAGTGTGTTTCAGTTTCAGCACAGCTTGATTAGCACAAGCGGCTGATTGTCGGTTGGATCGGCCTCCCAACCATCAGCTGTTTCAGGCTGCAGGGATTGCCATTGCCTATTGCCGCCTCCATGTTTACTGCAAGGAGGCAAATTGCTGGGAGGCCTTTTGGGTGGGTGGGACTACATTCGGTGTATGAGATGCATTCAAATTTTCACCCTCTTTTAGGTGGGGAGAAAGTGTGTCTTACACTCCGAAAAATACGGTAGCTCAAGAGCAAGCTAATAATATGTCTGAATGGAAACTGGAACAAAGAGAAGGAGAAGTTTCGGGTTTGCATAAGGAAGCAGTACACAGCTTTTTCTGTTTCAAATCCTTTGATTCTGAACCCTCGCTAAATGTACTCTTCCACATCTTCATCGATGATTTGGAGAAGGATATAGATGGGAAACTCATCAAATTTGCAGACGACACCAAGTTGACAGGAATAGTCAACACTCCAGAAGATAGGCTCAAGGTACAGAGGAAACTTCTATCTATCTATCTGTCTGTCTGTCTGTCTGTCTGTCTGCCTGCCTGCCTGCCTGCCTGCCTGCCTGCCTGCCTGCCTACCCACCAACCCACCCACCCACCCACCCACCCATCTATATCTATCTATCTATCTATCTATCTATCTATCTATCTATCTATCTATCTATCTATCTATCATCTATCCACATGTTTGTCAAACATGTACAAGATAACAGGTATCAGTATAAACATGGACATGAACAAAGGAAATGAATACAAATAAATGGGGACAGTAGGAGAGGGATGATGCGCTTATGCATGCCCCCTTTATGGACCTCGTAGGAATGGGGTGAGGTCCATGGTAGACAGTTTAAGATTGAAGCTTAGTTGAGGTTTGAGGATGTAACAACGGAGTCAGGTAGAGCATTCCAGGCGTTGACCATTCTGTGGCTGAAGTCGTATTTTCTGCAATTGAGTTTGGAGCAGATGACCTTGAGTTTGTATCTATTGTATCTATTGTTTGCCCGAGTATTATTGAGGTTGAAGCTGAATAAGTTGTTGACAGGTAGGACATTTTAGCAGACAATTTTATGTACTATGCTTAGGTCAGAGTATAGGTAGCATAGTTCAAGTTTGTCGAAGCCCAAAATTTCGAGCCTGGTGGCATAAGGGATTCTATTGTGAGCAGAGGAGTGGAGGACTCTTCTCGTGAAATACCTCTGGACCTGCTCAATTGTATTAATGTCCGATATGCAGGGTGGATTCCAGGCAGACGAGCTGTATTCAAGGATTGGTCTGGCAAAGGCTTTGTATGCCCTAGTTACCAGTACAACGTTACCAGTACAATGTTATCTTGACAGACTTGAACATTGGGCCCCTATCTAAAAAAATGAAATTCAAGGGTGAAAAGAGTAAGGCTCAACATTTAGGCAAGAAAAACCCAATGCACAGGTACAGTATAGGTGGTATCTTGCTCAATTGTAGTAACTGTGGGAGGGATCTTGGAGTCCTAGTGGATAACCATTTAAATAGGAGTTAGCCGTGTGCAGCAGCTGCCAAAAAAGCCAACACAATTCTAGGCTGCATCAACAGAGGGAGAGAATCAAGATCACGTGAAGGGTTGATACCACTTTATAAGGCCTTGGTGAGGCCACACTTGGAATACGGCATCCAGTTTTGGTCGCCACAATGTAAAAAAGATGTTGAGACTCTGGAAAGAGTGCAGAGAAGAGCAACAAAGAGGATTAGGGGACTGGAGGCTAAAATATAAAAAGAACTGTTGCAGGAACTGGGTATGTCTAGTTTAATGAAAAGAAGGACTAAGGGAGACATGATAGCAGTCTTCCAATATCCAGTATTCCAGCCACAAAGAAGAGGGAGTCAAAGTATTCTCCAAAGTACCCAAAGAAAATTCCTTTATTTTAATTTGGTGTTGATATTTTTTTAAACTTTCTTCAGGACTAAAAGCCCAAGAGAGGTTTAGCTGGAGAAGATTAGTGAAAAATGATGTAAAAGATACCCTATTAACGGACATCAGCGGCAGGGATAATTCGATTACAGGCAGCTTACTGAGAAATACAATTTCCATACGAGGAATCTATGACAACAGTCTTGGGGAAAATACATTAGAGTGGAACCATTTGATTCGTAGCAACAAAGGAGGAAGAATGGATTACAAGACGGGTGAAAAAAACAGCTTCCTAAAACAAATACGCTGTGCAAATATCTACATAAACAACAAGCAGCTTTCAGTGGGTAATGTTTTTCTAACTACAGAAAGAAAATCAGGTTGTGAAACAGCTTCATCCATCTCTATCGGGAGTCAGCACCGCACGGGAGTATTTCTAGACGTGATTAAGTGATAGTTATTTTTTTTTTTTTTTTTTTTTTGCTTTAAGCCGGGAGAAGAGTGAAGAATTTACATGTTTACAATTCCAAAATGTTCATAGCTTAATGGGATAGAAAGATCCGGGGGAAATGAGAGTTTATTTAGAGTTTGCTAAAGGGGGAGTTCAGTAAGGCCACACCTGGAATACGGCATCCAGTTTTGGTCACTACATTACCAAAAAGATGTTGAGACCTTGGAAAAAGTGCAGAGAAGAGCAACTAAGATGATTAAAGGCCTGGAGGCTAAAACATATGATGGATGGTTGCAGGATTTGGGTTTGACTAATCTAGAGAAAAGAAGGACTAGGAGGGGACATGATAGCAGGATTCCAATATTTGAGGGGCTGCCACAAAGAGTAGGGGGTCAACTTATTTTCCAAAGCACCAGAGTGCAAGACAAGAAGCCATGGATGGAAACTAATCAAGGAGAGAAGCAACCTGGGATTGAGGAGAGACTTCTGCACAGTGAGGAAAATTAACCAACTTGCCTCCGGAAGCTGTTGTTGCTCCATCACTGGAGGTTTTTAAGAAGAGACTGGACAGCAACATGTCTGAATTGATATAGGGTCTCCTGCTTGAGCAGGGGGTTGGACTAGAAGACCTCCAAAGTACCTTCCAGCTCTCTTCTGGCTTAATGACTTAATGAGAGAAAATAGAACTGTGCATTCAACCTCAGATGGAAAAACATGTGGATTTGAATCTCATCGGATGTTTCTGGAGGTCCCAGCACAATTGTGCTTCACCGTTTTAATGCTCCAAGCACAACAGGTCTTAAAAGGTAAAAGCAAAGGTTCCCCTCGCCCATATTGTATGTACTAGTCGTTCCCAACTCTAGGGGGCGATGCTCATCTCTGTTTCAAAGCCGAAGAGCTAGCACTATCTGAAGACATCTCCGTGGTCATGTGGCCGGCATGACTTGATGCCGAAGGCGCACAGAACCTGTTCCCTTCCCACCAAAGGTGGCTCCTATTTTTCTACTTGCATTTCTTAGCCACTGAGCCCTTACCAAGCCTTTACCTCTGTTGAAAACTCCGAATTTTTCTCTCTCTTGTTAGACAAAGGTGTCAGCATGTCACCAGTGAAAGTGATAGACTGGGGGATGTTATTATATTTTTGGAGCTAAGAAGAACAACTACCAAGCTTTGGAGAAAAGAGGATTTTTTCCTGTTCCAATTAATGTCTCACGGCACACCTTCAATACCTATAATCATAATTCACATTTAGAAGTCTGCCCAGCTGAGCATCGATTCAACCTTCAAATGGATCAGCATCCATAACTGGGATCACCCAAAAGAACTGCTGAAATAGACAGACAGACGGATAGTTCTTGGGGCAAATAATTCATGAACTTGCTAAGGTTGATAAAGGTGGCTCAGTGGCTAAGACGCTGTGTTTGTCGATCAGAAAGGTCGGCAGTTCGAATCCCTAGCGCCGCGTAACGGAGTGAGCTCCCATGACTTCTCCCAGCTTCTGCCAACCGAGCAGTTCGAAAGTACATAGAAAATGCAAGTAGAAAAATAGGAGCCACCTTTGGTGGGAAGGGAACAGCGTTCCATGCGCCTTCGGCGTTGAGTCATGTCGGCCACATGACCACGGAGACGTCTTCGGACAGCGCTGGCTCTTCGGCTTTGGAACAGAGATGAACACTGCCCCCTAGAGTCGGGAATGGCTAGCACATATGTACGAGGGAAACCTTTACCTCTTTTGATAAGAATGGCTTTCAAAATTCAGATCCCGATGCCGTCTTAATTACTTTAACTCCGCTGAGACTTTTACAAGAGACAAATTGCAAATCACATAGCAAAGCTTGGCTTATTTTGAGCAATGTTCGTTTATATGTCAAGCATTAAGAAGAGGGAAAGAGAGAGAGGGGGGGGAGAGAGGGAGAGAGAGAGGGGAGGGCGTTTGAACGCTCAGCTTTGGTGCATCACACAACAGTGGGATTTTTTAACAATAGGAGACAACTTCGCGCATGCCACAGTACCTAGTCACAACGGAGCAATTAAAGGCAATTACAGTGTGCTTTATATTATAGGACAAATGCCTGGCAACATTAAAGACTCAGAAAATCTCTCATGAACGCTCTAATAATGTATTAATGTATTAATTCCTTTAATCCTGTCAAACTTCCACAGTATTACTGTTTTTGAAAGAAAGAAAGAAGAAGAAAAGACGAATAAGAAAAAGCGAAAGAGGGAGCACCGTGTTATTAATAGCAGTTAGCTTGGTCTTAATTGTATTTTTTTAAATTTGCGGGAGGGGAGGGGGGTTGTTATGTCAGAATTAGATTAAGATATTTCTCTTTCCTGGAAGGGTCTTTAGGCTGAGACAAAAAGACTAACAAGAGGAAAAAGAAAGGAAGAAAGAAAGAAAGCAGCCTCTTTACAATGTTTTGATTTGTTCCCTTCTCTTTGCTTTCTCCGAGCTCTTTAATGGAGAGTTTTTAGTGTTATTTCATCTTGTTACGCAGATTATGCCTGCCCTTCTGACTGTTAGCAAAATGTAGATAGGCTCAAATCTTGGAATGTGGTTGTAAAGCTTTAATTCTCCTTTAATTGTCCTCCTAAATGGAATCCGGTCTAAGCCTTCTCCTCTTCAGTGTTGCTTTAAAAAGGATGCTCAACTTTTCAAGTCCCCGAGTTATTGTTTTAAATGCTAAATTTGGATCATGGGCACATGGCTGGCAGATGCTTTGCAAATTAGGCTTCCTCCTTCCCTCCAGCCCCCCCCCCCGCCTTTCTCTGCCTAACTTTTCGTTGAATTATTGATCTTCATCCAGCGTGGAATTTGTCTTCATTAGACTTATGCCTCTCCGTTGCTGGTATTAATATGAAATTGGGGGAGGCCCAATTGATCCTTTGCTGCTGGAATGCGGTGGGGTGGGCCTTTATCGGGGCTCCCTGGAGCTGGGCTCTCCTTTGCCAAATGCCCCAAAAATGGAAATGAGATTTCAGAAAGACGAAATTAGAGATTAGATGAGAGGTTATTATGAGTCCCCCTTTGCGTGCTTCATCCCAAATTAAATTGCAACAGGGAGGGCGGGGGGAGGAATCGAGAAATCAGCTCAAAATATCAATCCCTTGGTCATTCCGTTGATGTGGATTTCGGCAGTTTAAAACATTAAAAAATTATTACTTTTAGCGCCAGGGCACTAAATTTAATGTTATGGCAGCCATTCCATCAGATAGCAAAAGAGGAGAAGGCCAATCCAATAACTGAAATGCATTAATATTTGGCCATAACTGTAGCATTCCATCAAAATATCCTGAATGGTTGCTATTAGTACAAGCCTTGATGAGAAAGGTCAGTTGAACAACTGGTGTCTAAATGTGCTTTTATTAAAAAAAACCTTTTATATTATCCATAAGGTAAAGGTTCCAGTTGCACATATGTGCTAGTTGTTCCTGACTCTGGGGGGCAGTGCTTATCTCCGTTTCAAAGCCAAAGAGCCAGCACTGTCCGAAGACGTCTCCGTGGTCACGTGGCTGGCATGACTCAACGCCGAAGGCGCACGGAACGCTGTTCCCTTCCCACCAAAGGTGGTTTCTATTTTTCTACTTGCATTTTTAAAACGTGCTTTCGAAATGCTAGGTTGGCAGAAGCTGGGACTAGTGATGGGAGCTCACTCGATTATGCAGCCCTAGGGATTCGAACCGCCGAACTGCCGACCTTTCTGATCGAAAAGCTCGGCATCTTAGCCACTAAGCCCTAATATTATCCATAGCTTTATGTATGTGTGTGTGTGGGGGGGGGGAATGCTAGGGAACGATTGTCATAATTGCAAACTTTATAAATCGTTCTGCAATTCTTTGAGGGGGAGGAGGGAGGAGATTAATTAAAAAAAAACACTTGCAAAAGAACACTATAAATCATTTAAAACTATATGAGGCACAACCCGAAGGTGAGATTGCTATATATTTGGACGTTGAAATCCTGGAGAGAAGGCAGAATAAAAAGCGAAAGGAGAGGAGAATGACGACAATAACAACTCGGTACCAAATCAGAAACTTGGCATATGGCATGTATTTTGAGAACTTGCGTTTGCTGCTAATTTTGAACATCTCGACTTCAACTCTTCCCCTCTCGGTTTACAATATCCACCTATGTTCCCTCCTGCTTCTCCATCTAATTCTCTGCTCCTGTCCTCTTGCCGATGAGAAGTGAACAAAATCCAGATTTGTACCTGAATGGGTATGGATGTGGCCGGAAAGGAGAGGGACCAATTGCTATCCTGATGTGGTTGAATCTAAGTTAATTGATCCGTTCAACTTGTCTCTCTCTCGCTCTATCTTTTTATTCACTCAACTTGTCTCTTGCCTGCCTGCCCCCTATCTATCTATCTATCTATCTATCTATCTATCTATCTATCTATCTATCTATCCATCTATCTTCTATCTATCTATCTATCTATCTATCTATCTATCTATCTATCTATCTATCATCTATCTATCAATCATCTCTTCATTATCTATATATCTGCCTGCCTATCTCTTCATTGTCTGTCTGTCTATATCTATCTATCTATCTATCTATCTATCTATCTATCTATCTATCTATCTATCTATCTATCTATCTATCTATTATCTATCTATCTATCTATCTATCTATCTATCTATCTATCTATCTATCATCTATCTATCTATCTATCTATCTATCTATCTATCTATCTATCTATCTATCTATCTATCTATCTATCTCTTCATTATTTATCCATATCTATGTATCTGCCTGCCTGCCTATCTATCTATCTCTTCATTGTCTGTCTGTCTGTCTTTCTTTCTGTCTATCTATCTATTATCTATCTATCATCTATGTATCAATCAATGTATCTACTCAACCTGTCCATCCAACTTATCTATCTATCCAACCTATCCATCTATCTTCTATCCATCTATTCAATTTACCTATCTATTCATCCATCCATCCACCCATCCACCCACCCACCCACTCACTCACCCATCCATCTATCCACCTGTCCATCTATCCATCCACCTACCCACCCACCCATCCATCCATCTCCACCCATCATTGATCCATCCATCCATCCATCCATCCATCCATCCATCCAATTTGCCACTTACCCATTCTACTTTCCTGTAATATCCTTCCTTCTCTCTGCACACCCACCTGCCCACCCGCCCACAGTTGAGTGACAGGAAGCTGGAGCAGAGGAATCACCTCCCACTCCTTGAGAAATTTCAGCCGCTACAGTGGAGATTTCCTGACAGGCTGTGTTGAAAATTCTTTGGAAGTTTGACAGGATTACAGAGGATTAATACATTAAAGCATTAGGAGCTGCATTCACTGGGGCATTTCAAAGTCACCAGGTTTTCATCCTCCTGTCCCACTGTACAACCATCAGCCTTAATAACACAAACAAAAGAATCCATGCCATCAATAACCTTATTATTTGCCCACTGATTCCAAGAGTAGCAAAAATTGAACACCTGTAAGCCTCCTAAAGTGGCTTTTGCGACATGGGGGGCATCCAAGTTTGATAAACACAGTAATACATTATTAGAAGTTGACTTCAGAATCTCAAACTGTATGGTCACACTGATCTTACCATGATAATTTTTCCCCCTCCTACGTTCCACCGGAACCTGCCTTCTTGAACATTAAATTCATTATTTTGTGTCCAGATCGCTAGAGGGTTAGGAAACTGGTTATGGTTTTCAATGTGACATCAATTTTAAGTGCTTACAGAATGAAATATGTTCTATTTTCTTCCCTGCCAGTTTGAAAAGACTCAATGCTCTCAGATTCTCCTTGGGGAGAAAATAGACATTCCGCTAAATGAGCTTTGTCATTCCTGTGGTTGTTGTTGTTATTGTTGTTGTTGTTGCCGTCATCACCCTTCTTTTACTCATTAAACATGAAACTCGGTCAACGGAACATTTCAAAATGTATCACAAATAGCACTGATTGGCTCTGATGTTTGACACGGGTTGATGACAGCATCCTAAGTATTGACCAAGTACCTTCTTAAAATGTATGATGCTCCAAGTAGCACAGTTTTTTTGCAGTTCTGCTGGTGTTATTGCAGGAAGGTGCAATTTCTTGATGTATTTAGTAAAATTCTTCCTCCCTCTCCTTCTCCTCCTCCTCTCCTCCTCCTCCTCCTCCTCCTCCTCCTCTTTTTCTTCTCCTCCTCCTCCTCCTCCGAGGTGGCGCAGTGGTTAAATGCAGCACTGCAGGCTACTTCAGCTGACTGCAGTTCTGCAGTTCGGCTGTTCAAATCTCACCGGCTCAAGGTTGACTCAGCCTTCCATCCTTCCGAGGTGGGTAAAACGAGGATCCAGATTGTTGGGGGCAATATGCTGACTCTCTAAACCGCTTAGAGAGGGCTGAAAACCCTATGAAGCAGTATATAAGTCTAACTGCTATTGCTATTGCTATTGCTATTGCTCTTTCTCCTGCTCCTCCTGCTCCTGCTCCTGCTCCTGCTCCTCCTCCTCCTCCTCCTGCTCCTGCTCCTCCTCCTCCTCCTCCTCCTCCTTCTTCTTCTTCTTCTTCTTCTTCTTCTTCTTCTTCTTCTTCTTCTTCTTCTTCTTCTTCTTCTCCTCTTCCTTCTTCCTTCTTATTTTTTCTTCTTTTCCTTCTCCTTTTAATCATTTGTGAACCATTCTGAGTTGACATCTCCACATGCTGAGTTAAATCATATTTTAGGATTTCTTTTTTAAAAAAAAAACCATGGCATTAGAGGATCCATTAGAATCCCCTTCCCTTTTTTTCGTGGTGCTTTATGCTTTTGGAGCGTAAGGGATGGAAGGGGCAAGAAGGTTTTATCCTATCTCTCTATCTCTCTCTCTGTCTCTCTGTCTCTCTCTCTCTGTCTCTCTCTTTCCCCCTCCCCATCTCCGTTCCTCTGAATAAAACAATAAAAAATTTGCATTGATTTGAATGCAGCCACTGCTGCATTCTGGTTAAATCTATGTAAAAAAAAGAGATTGCTATTCTACCTATTTGTGTGTTTTTACAACTTAGCCCTTCAAGCAAATCCTTCAACCACCTGCTCCTGGGGATGGGAGCCTAGAGGGGAAATTAGCTGCAAGGGCTTGATGTAGGAGCGAGGGAAATACTCACAGGCTTGCTATTACACCCAGGAGGAACATCCTTGTAGATACAATAGGTTGTATTTCTGTGTGCGTATGCATGTTTGTTTGTATGTATGGCATATAGAACTAAAGTGCTTCCAAATGTTGCTTCCAAATATAAGCATAAGACCAGCTATATCTTGAGGCTTACAATGACACAACTCCAAAGCACCAGAGGGCAGGACAAGAAACAATGGTTGGAAATTAATCAAAGAGAGAAGCAACCTGGAATTAAGGAGAAACTTCCTAACAGTGAGGACAATTAATCAGTGGAACAGAAGTTGCCTCCAGAAATCATGGGCGCTCCATCGCTGAACGTTTTTAAGAAGAGGCTGGTCAGTCTCTTGTCTGAGATGGTATAGCTTTTTCTGGTTGAGCAGGGGGATGGACTAGAAGACCTCCCTTCTATTCTATTCTATTCTATTCTATTCTATTCTATTCTATTCTATTCTATTCTATTCTATTCTATTCTATTCTATTCTATTCTATTCTATTCTATTCTATTCCATTCCATTCCATTCCATTCCATTCCATTCCATTCTTTCCTATCCTATCCTATCCTATAGTCTCTTCCATTCTGTTCCATTCCATGGAACAACCTTCTAGGTAGCGGCAATTTTCTCTCTTAGGGCATGAAGAAAACAAAATCTGCTGTGAACTCCCCGATGGCATTAGGAAGGGCATCCGGCCAGGTAAATACTTAGCTCCATTCAGTTGCGCTAACTCTACCCCGAATTAAGGGAGTCCGGGGTTGTAAAATGAAAATAAAGTCAGGATTTCTCCCATCCAGTATGTTGACAATTACATTTTGATAGCAACTTTTGGAAGTGTACCCAAAACAGTTGAAGTACAGCTTGAGTAAACGTACTGCCAAGATGAACCTCTGTTGTCAGGCAATGAAGTGAGCATGATATTGCTGCGAATAGGCTGAACATCTCTTCAGACACAATGGATGCATCCTGAACCCCCAGCTGTTTTATTAGCACTGGATGTAACAGGGCATCGCATTCTGCAGGCTAGTAGCTGTGGGGGGGGAATGTGGATTCCCTAATGCTGAAATGGCTAATGAGTTGGCTGTGTGGCATGATATCCACTTGCTGGCAAGGGAGGAGGCCTTTGAATGCCTCTTACCAGCTGCCACTGTTTCCAGGACCAGGAGGAAAAATATTGTCTCTGTTCACACAACTTAGTTTCATGATACATTGAAGATAGTGATCAGACAACATCTTAAGTTATGCGTATTTCTCCCCCCCTCTCTTTCTCTTTCTCTGTCTCTCTCTTGCTCTCTGTCTCTCTCTCTCTGACACACACATACACACACACCACAACAACAAGTACTATGTGGGCTAACAACTTCAGCATCAGGGATATTCAGCCCCATGGATAACAGCACCACAAAAGGAGTTTCAGCACCACGGAGAGCACCATCATCAAGAATCATAAGGCACAACCCTTGATGACAGCCATAGGGTACAAATAAGCAATCAGGAAACAATCCCTATCAATAGAAATCGTAGGGATTCAAGCAACAAAGTTATGGTCCTGCAGTCATAAGTGGGAGGAGATGGGTGATAGGAACGATGAGAAGACTAATAGTAATAGTAATGAAGCCTTAGTGAATAGTTTGACAGTGTTGAGGGGATTATTGGTTTAGCAGAGTGATGGCATTCGGGGGAAAAACCTGTTCTTGTGTCTAGTTGCCTCGGTGTGCAGTGCTCCGTAGTGTCGTTTTGAGGGTAGGAGTTGACACAATATATGTCCAGGATGGGAGTCAAAATCTCACCAGCCTCCTGGGGTTACACACACACACACACACACACACAAACACACACACAAACACACACACACACACACACACACACACACACACACACACACACACACAGCCTGATGACATTAACCAGATCTTAAGGGACTTCCAAAAACAGGAACAATTGTGATATAATGGTCCGTTAAGTGAGCCTGCTAGATGATGAATTTGGCAGTTTTGCTGAGTGTGGATTACTATTTGCTATTTGCTATTTGCTATTTGCTACTTTGCTATTCGGATCCCAGTGGGCTCTTCTGCCAAGAAGAAGGCTTGGGTAGCCCTTGGTCCTCATTTGGTCCTTGGGGCATACAATTGGCAGTTGAATAAGACACAATAAAGACTTCTATGCTGGATCTCCAAATATGCAAGTTCTCTCATGGGGAAACTAGCTTTATAGAATTAATTCCCTTTGATGTGGCTTCGGAATAATTTGGCAGCCGTTCTTCTCCTCAGAACATTGAGCCAAGGATGTAGAAGCTCAGGGCTCAAGAAATATTTCCTGTCTAAATTGTCTTCTGAGCATATAAAAAGGGACCGGATTAAATGCTTGGGAGTACAAGAGAGCAGGAGGGCATTGCTAACAAGGCTTGGAGGAGGAGGGGGGGGAAGAAATACCTGGCTGAATTCTGAAATCCGCACTCCACTATCTGCCTCTGTAAGCGTAATTCCACGTCTTAGCAAACCAATTGAGATGCATCAGCATCATTAGGTATTTTAACTGTGTACAGATTTTAGTCTTAAATCTAATCGTAATCTGATTGTATGTTTTTAAAGTTACTGGTTTTTTTTAAAAAAAGCAAGCCCCTGGAGGAGAGAGTAACAGAATAACAACTAGAAAAGAACAGAATAACAAGAGTTGGAAGGGACCTTGTAGGTCATCTAATCCAACCCCCTGCCCAACACCAACAACTTCTGAAGGCAAGCCCTTCCACAGAATAGAATAGAATAGAATAGAATAGAATAGAATATTGGAATAAAGAACGGAAGGGAAGAGAAGAGAAGAGAAGAGATGAGAAGAATACATTATAGAATAGAATAGAATAAGAAGGGAACTTAGAGGTCTTCTAGACCAGCCTCCTGCTCAAGCAGGCGAACCGATACCATCTCAGACAAGTGGCTGTCCAGTCTCTTCTTTAAAACCTCCAATGATGGAGCACCCACAACTTCTGAAGGCAAGTCCTTCCACAGAATAGAATAGAATAGAATAGGAAGGGAACTTAGAGGTCTTCTAGTCCAGCCTCCTGCTCAAGGAGGAGAACCGATACCATCTCAGACAAGTGACTGTCTTGACTCTTCTTTAAAACCTCCAATGATGGAGCGACCACTATTTCTGGAGGGAAGCTGTTCCACTGGTTTATTGTCCTCACCGTTAGGAAGGTTCTCCTTAATTTCAGGTTGTCTCTCTCTTTGATTAGTTTCCATCTATTCCTTCTTTTCTTGCCTTCCGGCCCTTTGGAGTCTCAACCCACCAAGTGGGAGACAAGCTTCTTCGCCATTAGGCCACCATGCCGCTGGGGAAATTCTCATGAGTGGTGTCCAAATCCATCTGTCTGCGATTGGGTTGAGGTTTGTAAGTTGAATTGTCAGATCAAAGCGATGGGAATCTTTTGCTTTAAAAAGTACCCTGTGGCTTGAGCTCAAATAACCCACTTTCAAACTGGTTTAAAGATTTTTTTAAAAAAAATACTTGAAGGTGGTTTAAAGGCCACCGATTCGGTTCACTGATCAAACCCGTTGGCACTTCGTTTTGGATATTTCTGTCTGGAGGAAAGAATGAGGCTGAACCTCCTTCAACTTGAAGGCTTGAATCTTTTGTGGCCCGCTGGCGGCCTGCGGAGACAGACAGTGAGGAGGCTGGGGAGGAAGATGGGCCAGTCCTGGGGGCTGAGGAAAGCTCAGACGAGGGCTCTGTGTTGGAAGTAGAGAGGGAGCTAGAGAGCAGTGAGGCAGAGGAACAGCTGGAGCCTGTTCCCAGTGTGCGCATGCGCAGAACTGCCAGAAGACAAGAACAACTAAGAAAGCAGGGTCGACTTATGAGTAAAGCCACACCTTGGAGGTGATTGGCCCTTCCCATAGGAAACAAAGGAGGAGTGAATGGGGAGGGGGCTTTTGCAGGAAACAATTCGTCCCTTCAGTCATTTCACGAGTGGAAAATTCTGTTTGTGACTATAAGAGACTCTGTGCCAAGTTTTGCCTTGCCCTGCAGTTGGAAACTTAAGTTATCTGGCAGCTCTCCAAGCGAGATAAGGTTCGTGTGGATAAACATTCCTCAAAAAGACTGTTTGCTAAAGCCTGGCTGACTGTGAATGAAAGGAATTCACAGTCGTGTAAATAAAAGGGGTTTCGCGGGGACCAAGATTTTGCTTCTTGCTTTCCCGGAAAGCCTGGCTCAGAACAGTATCAATGCTTTTGCTTGGCCCTGGTTAATAAACATGCAAGGAGAAGCCAAATAAATTACCCTTTTATACTTTCACTTTTAAATTGAGTCAGATGTAGGTCATTATCTGAGCCTTATTCCTTTCTTCATTTTGCTCATTCTAAACAGAACAGTGCCCGGAATATCACTCAAAAGGAATCTATGATTTTTTTTTTTAAAGGACACAATCTATACCAGAAAATAAAATATGGGAGGGGGTGTGTGTCTATTCCCACCCTTATTCTTTTCCTGCTAACAGCTTTATTTTGGCCACCCGAAGTGCCCTTTTTGGATGAAAGGGTAAGATATAAATCACACAAATAAAATAGCATATTTTCAATGCCATTAGGGATATGCGGTCCCTCACTGTTTCCCTTGTTTGTGATTTGCACAAAATGAAAATAGAATCCTGGTAAATATAAGGGCAAAGAGAGGCTCGGCGAGAACATAACAGGATTTACAAAAAAAAAAAAAAAAAAAAAAAGAATTCAAAAAGCCTCTTTTACAGGAATGGCTCCCTGCAAATATTGGAATTAGGAATAGAATAGCATAACATAGCATAGAATAGAATAGAACAGGGTAGGGTAGGGTAGAATAGAATAGAATAGAATAGAGCAGAGCAGAGCAGAAAAGAATAGAATATGGAATAGAGTAGAGTAGAATAGAATGCAGAATAGAATAGGGTAGGGTAGAACAGAACAGAACAGAAAAGAAAAGTGGAATGGAATGGAATGGAACAGAACGGAATAGAGAATAGAATAGAATAGAATAGAATTTGGAATAGAGTAGACTAGAGTAAATAGAATAGATTAGATTAGATTATGGAGTAGAGTAGAGTAGAATAGAATGCAGAATAGAATAGGGTAGGGTACAACAGAACAGAAAAGAAAAATGGAACAGAATGGAACAGAACAGAATAGAGAGTTAGAGAATAGAATTTGGAATAGAATAGGAGTGGAATGGAATGGGATAGAATAGAACAGATTAGATTATGGAGTAGAATAGGGTAGGGTAGGGTAAGGCAGGGCCGGGCAGGGTAGAAAAGAAAAGAAAAATCTAATGGAACAGAATAGAGAATAGAATGGAATAGAATAGAATATGGCATAGAGTAGAGTAGAGTAGAGTAGAGTAGACTAGACTAGACTAGAATAGAATAGAATAGAATAGAATAGAATAGAATAGAATAGAACGGAACATAGTAGGGTAGGGTAGAACAGAAAAGAAAAAAATGGAATGGAACAGAGTAGAGAATAGTATAGAATAGAATAGAATGGAATGGAAAGGAATGGAATGGAATAGAATAGTATATGGAGTAGAGTAGAATAGAATAGAATAGAATAGAACAGAGTAGGGTAGCGTAGGGTAGGGTAGAACAGAAAATAAAATGAATGGAACAGAGTAGAGAATAGTATAGAATGGAATGGAATGGAATAGAATAGAATATGGAGTAGAGTAGAGTAGAGTAGAATAGAATTGAACAGAACAGAAAAGAACAGAGTAGGGTAGGGTAGAACAGAAAAGAAAAGAAAAAAAATGGAATGGAACAGAGTAGAGAATAGTATAGAATAGAATAGAATGGAAAGGAATGGAATAGAATAGAATAAGGAGTAGAGTAGAGTAGAGTAGAGTAGAGTAGAGTAGAGTAGAGTAGAACAGAATAGGGTAGGGTAGGGTAGGGTAGGGTAGAAAAGAAAAGAAAAGAAAAGAAAAATGGAATGGAACAGAATAGAGAATAGAATAGAATTCGATCTTGCACAATAGAATAACTTTATTTGGCCATGTGATTATTCCACACAAGGAATTTGTCTCAAGTGTAGAAGCTTTCAGTATACATGCAAAACAAAGACGACAACAACAATAATATCATCATCATCATCATCATCATCATCATCATCATCATCATCATCATCAACAACAGCAACAACAACAACAACAACAACAACAACAACATCACAACCAGGATGCCAAAAAGGTGATAGAAAAGCAGAGAAGGATAATTGTAACAAGTCATAGTAAATATTGGAATCAGAAACGGGACTTTTAAAATGTCCTTCTTATTTCCAAAAAAGGCTGGGGTGAATTGTTTTATGGACCCTATAGATATATGTGGCTTATTTTTGGTCTCTGATTCTTGTCTTGTTAAACATGCAGGCTACAGGACGAGCACATGTATTTATATCTGTGTCTTTGCAGCATGGATGATTCCATTACAATGTTTTCAAAAAAAAGAAGGAAAAGGCGGAAAAAAAAATGTCAAGTGTAAACAGGATCAATTTATTCTTTTACAAGACATGGTTGCGTTGAGCCTAGAGGGTAACAAGCTGAAAATTGCTCCACAGAATTCACTTTGCAACAAGCAAAACAAACCCTACAGAGACAATGCAAGAGCTATATAGTTAAATTAAGCTCTCTTTTTTTTTTGGATCTGCGATTCTTAAGCAACTGAAGAAGTGTTTGGTTTCTTGTACGGATGCAGAGAGAAACTTCTGAATCGCAGTGGCAACTTTGGGGCTTGAAGGAAACTCTGGCGTTTTATTTCGCGCAATCCTTCCCCGGTTTTGAAATGAGGTCCCTGGATTTGGAAATGAAGCAGACTTACGGATTTGGAAATTCGTTTCCCCTTGCAGGAGAACTTTCCCCTCCATTTCTTGAAGGTCCTCTGCTTGGAGAAGGGAGGAGAAGACGCAGAAAGAGGAAAATCACTTTTTCTCCTTCTCCAGTTCCTCTTTCTCCTTCTCTACCTTCTCCTTCTTTCTTTCTCTTTCTCATTGTCCTTCTCCAGCTTCTCCTTCTCCACTTTCTCCTTCTCCTTCTCTACCTCCTCCTTCTCCACCTTCTCCTTCTCCACTTTCTCCTTCTCTACCTCCTCCTTCTCCTCCATGTTCTCCTTCTTCACTTTCTCCTTCTTCACTTTCTCCTTCTCTACCTCCTCCTTCTCCAGCTTCTCCTTCTCCACTTTCTCCTTCTCCTTCTCTACATCCTTCTTCCCCTTCTCCACGTTCTCCTTCTCCACATTCTCCTTCTCCACTTTCTCCTTCTCTTTCTCCACCTTCCCCTTCTCCACTTTCTCCTTCTCCTTCCCCACCTTCTCCTTCTCCACTTTCTCCTCTACCTTTTCCTTTTCCACTTTCTCCTTCTCTTTCTCCACCTTCCCCTTCTCCACTTTCTCCTTCTCCTTCCCCACCTTCTCCTTCTCCACTTTCTCCTCTACCTTTTCCTTTTCCACTTTCTCCTTCTCTTTCTCCACCTTCCCCTTCTCCACTTTCTCCTTCTCCTTCCCCATCTTCTCCTTCTCCACTTTCTCCTTCTCCACTTTCTCCTCCACCTTCTCCTTCTCCACTTTCTCCTTCCCCACCTTCTCCTTCTCCACTTTCTCCTTCTCCTTCCCCACCTTCTCCTTCTCCACTTTCTCCTTCTCCACCTTCCCCTTCTCCACTTTCTCCTTCTCCACTTTCTCCTTCTCCACTTTCTCCTCCACCTTCTCCTTCTCCACTTTCTCCTCCACCTTCCCCTTCTCCTCCACTGCCCCCCACCTCCTCTGGTCACAGCAACCTGCAATTTGTTTTGATGTACTCCCAGGTTATATTGCCAAGATGAGAGGTGGGGGAATAGTGAACTGGTTGTTGAACATAATTCTGAATCAAGACTAGCAGTTTCCCCACCGTGGCAGGTAGAAAAACACAGATTTGGAGCTCTCTGATTAATGTAATTGTTTTGAGCATTCATTCAGCTTTGTGGATTGATAAATGTCAAACCTGCCCTTCACTTCAAATTGCTGATTTTATGGCTGTTTGTATTCATTTTCTTAACAGCTGTGAACAAGTCTTGGCTGGGTTCCCATGACATAAAGGTACCAATCATTTTCTAATCCCAGTTATACAATTGCAGAGAAGGAAATGTGAAGATCATCTAGCCTACCCCCAAAGCCACTATCATAGTGGGCTCTTGCCCCACAAATGATCATCTACCTCTGTTTAATGCAAGGGTGCCTGTTCCGAGCCAGGCTTCCAAAGAGCATGAGGCAAACTCCTGGTCCCGACAAAAACCCCTTTTATTAATTTCCTGTGAATTCTGCTCACTCACCTCCAGCAAAGTCTTTCAAGGGAGGATTTACAGTCACAGATCTTATCTGGCTTGGAGAGCTGCCAGGCCGATCTCTGCAAAACTTGGCCAGGAGCCTCGGAGAGTCAGGAACCAATGAAGCAAATTAATTGCCTCCTGCAAACTCCACTCCCCTTTTGCTCCTCTTTTATTTCCTCTGGGAGGGGCCATTCATTGTCCACCTGTGGCCTTACTCCCGAATCGATCCTTGTTCTTTAGCCGTTCCCTTCGTCTGGCAACTCTGTCCATGCGCACACTGGGAACAGGCTCCAGCTGTTCTTCTGCCTCACTGACGTCTGACTCTGAAGGCAGCTGATAACTGTCAGATGGCCCTGGCCCCCTCTCTGCCTCTGATGCAGAGCCCTCATCAAAGCTTTCCCCAGACTCCAGGACTGGCCCATGTTCCTCCCGAACCTCCTCACTGTCCGAATCTGCTGCAAGATCATTATATGAATGCTTTTAAGTCAAGAACTACCTGTAAAAGAGAATGGCATATTTTACCTATAATTTGGGCTCTTTTTATCCATGCCTGCCCCCCTAGAAAAAGAATCCTATCTTTTCATTCTATGAATGAATGAAAAGATAGGATTCTGTTGTGGCCCGGCAGGGCAGGCACTGTTGGAACTGCCACCAGACTCCGATAGCGAGGGGCCCTATGAGTCGGCCCTGGAGGATGTGGAGGACCCTGGACAGGGTTCCGACTCCGAGCAGGGCACAGAGAGACTGGTTGGCCACCAGGTGGCGCCTGAGCCTTGTATCAGTGGGGAGGAGACAAGAGAGAGTGATCCAGAAATCAACAGTGAGTTGTTCCGGGATGCACACCATCAAAGGGCTACTCGGCGTCAAGAACAACTATGTAATTACAGGAGGTAATTACGCTCAGCTGATGGTCATTAAGCTCCTCTCCAGACTATAAAAGAGACTGCTTGTGCCACACCCTTTTTGCAGAAGTCAATGCTTGGGCTAAAGAGAAATGAACTTGGCAGGGTGGATTGCTGCCAAGGTGTCGGACTTGCTGCCAAGGTCCTTATCTGTTTGTTTATTTGGCTTTCAGCCACCGAGATTCTGGTCTTGTTATTAAAGGACATTCCATTTAAGCTTGTCTCAGCTTTCGTTACTGGACGGAAGAGGGGGTCAGAACAGGATTCTATGTGTTTGTTTTGATTTAGATTTACATCCTCCCTGGATTTTAAAACAGAAAAAAAAATCCCGCAGGCCGCGGCAAACAAAAATCCAATTAATTTAAAGAAACTTAGATGACAACAGCCAGACGCCATGACAACTCCAACCAGAGGAAGGAGAAGGAATGAAGAAAACTGGAAGCGTCAGACCATGGCAGAGGAATCCACAAGGCGTACCGAAGCCAAAAATGAAACCACGAGAAAAAGAATCTTGAGTTGTAAATAAATTGGAGGAGGGGGTACCATTGATCAGATAATTTGGCCTTGAGTGACTTCTCATTAAAGTACCCTAGGGGGCCTTTCTGCTTCTCTCTTCATGTCTTTGCATTCATATTTTCTGTTTTCCAAATGTCAGGGCTAATATTTCCTAAAACAGAACCCAAATTTAGTGGTGCTGAAGACAGTCACCTGGCAAAGAAAGACAGTCATTAAAATAATAAGAATTACTTTCTCATTTCACTAGGTCTGGCTTTAACTCGCCCCCATTACAGCTTTTCAGTCCCCACTCCCCAAAGTATCTGTCTTTCACGACTCAATTAAAGCCTCTTGTGGATGTCTCTTCTTCAATCAACCAATCAATCAATCAATCAGAATAGAGCTGGAGGGGACCTTGGAGGTCTTCTAGTCCAACCCCCTGCTCAAGCAGGAAACCCTATATCATTTCAGGCAGGTGGCTGTCCAGTCTTTTTTTTTTTTTAAACCTCATCTCCCATCCTGGTTCTCTCTAAATCAACATCTCCATTCCAACCTGTAGAAGTTCATCTCCCATCCTGGCTTTCTCTCCATCAAAAACTCCATTGCTTGCCAGGAAGGCACAGAAGAGGCTGTACTTCCTGAGAATGCTCAGGAAGATAAATCTATCTCAGCGTCTACTTCTGTCCTACTATCGCAGCACTATTGAGAGTGTCCCGACATACGGCATTCTTGCATGGTTCAGGAGCAGCTCTGCAGTGGACAAAAAAGCTCTCCGGAGAATCATTCAAACTGCCCAGAATATCACCGGGCTCCAGCTACCAGCCATGGAGGACATCTTCACATCTCAATGTTCGAGAAAGTTGCATAACGTTCTCAGAGACTCTTCCCATCCTGCTTACCATCTTTTTAGACTGTTGCCTTCTGGCAGACGATACAGAACCATTAAAACTCGGACCACACGTCTTCTGAATAGCTTTTATCCCAGAGCTATCATTGCACTCAACAATGAACTAAAGGGCATAAGAATGGGATGATTTGAATACTTTGGTATAATTGTATGTAGTGACCATTTTATATTAGAAAGATCTTTGTATATTAGACTATATTAGACAGATCAATGATGATGTAAGGAACAATTGATATATACACAAATTGAAATACTTAACCACTATATGGATTAATAATTAATAATGGGAAACTATTCTTGGAATTCTGGATGATTGGTGACATTATGGTCAATTGAAAATATGAATGTATATTATAAATCAATGGGAATTCTTTGTTCTAATCTCCTCTTTTTCTCCTTGGAGATAGGTGATATTATAATACTTTAAAGTCTCATTGTTATTTGATAGATAATTATGAATTTAAGGAAATAAGGATTGTTACAAATGAAAGAATACTAATGGTAATTTGTACACATAAGGCTCAATGACAGCGAAATACCCAGTTATGTTTAATGTAAACCAGTGATGTTTATCCTGAGCTTAAGAATTGATGCACAAAAACTTGTAACCATACGACATGCTTGATGAAATGGAGGAAAGTTGTTTTTTTCGTCTTCTCTTGCTTTGTTTTGTTTTGTATGTGTTGTTTTGTTTAAAAAGAATAAAAATGTATTTTTTTAAAAAACAATGAACTAAAAGGCCACCATCAGTGAGCTATTGGACAGCACTACTGTTGGGTGGTTTGGGGGCGGGGAACTTTTGCAGTGGGGGTGTTTGGGAATTGTCATGAGTGTTCTGGCCTGGTCTCTGGGTGTTATGTGAGTTTCGTTGTGTATGGGTATACTGTATATATACGTACAACGACAATAAAGTATATAATAACATTGCAACCTGTAGGAGTTCATCTCCCATCCTGGTTCGCTCCCCATCAACATCTCCCTCTGAAGGATGGCAACAAGCATCCGTAGCTCTTACCTTATCTCTGTTTCACCTGAACTGCTTTCTCATTCCCACTCTGCCTTCCCTGTTACATCCTGTACTTCCTAGCGAGCATCTTGTGCGAGCATCCGTGACACTAGAAAAGCCTCAAGTGTGTGTGCCTCTCCTAGTAGATTTACCAGGGACTCCAGGCCCAGTAGGAAGAACTAGGTCAATTGACAGTTTGGATGGCTTGAGGTCTGTAGGGAAGTGTGTGTGTGTCTGTGTGTGTGTGTGTGTGTGTGTGTGTGTGTGTGTGTGTCCCTTTGTCTATTTTTGCAGAGTACATATTCTGTATATCTACCAGCTTTCTCAATTTGGTTTCAGGTGACCTACATTGCATGCCAAAGTAATTTGCAACAAGCAACATCCCTTCTCCAAAACAGCGTGGGACCGAAGCAAACCGTTCTCAAACAGTTTTGCAAAGGTGTAGAAAATAAGGGATGTCATTTCATTACTCTTATTATTTATTGTGAGTTCATCTCTCCCGCTCTTTTATTATAATATCCTGCCTGGTGGGGAGTCCCGACCAAATATTGCAAAAGACCTCCAGGAGGCTCTTCTGCCCACTCCCCAAATTTTCCCCGTGATTATCAGAACACAAAAATCTTTGTTTGCCGTTGATATTACCTTGGCGTTTGGCTATTGAAAATCTATATTGCTACAATATTTGCAGTGATGACATCGTAATGAGTAAAGAGACAGCCTGCTGTTACCTGGCAGCCTTCAACCTGGACATGGTTAGGATAAAAAGAGGCAAAATAAACAAAGAAAGACAGACAGAAGGAAGGAAGGAAAAGGAAATGAAAGAAAAAAAGAAAAAAAGAAAGGAAAGAAAAAGAGAGAGAAAAAGAGAGAGAGAAAAATAACAAATGAAGAAGAGAAGGAAAGAAACAAAATAAGGAAAGAAAAAAGAAAGGAAAAGAAAGAAGGAAGGAAAGAAGGAAGGAAGAAAGGGAAGGAAGGAAACAAAGAAAGAAATGAAAGGAAAAAGGAAAAGGAGGAAGGAAAGAGAGAAACAGAGAGAAAGAAAAAGAAAAAGAGAAAGAAAGAAGAAGGAAAAAGAGAGAAGAAAGAAAAAAGAAACAAGGAAAGAAATATAGAAAGAAAGAAGGAAAAGGAAAGGAAAAAGAAAGGAAGAAAGAAAGAAAAGAGAAAGAAAGAAGGGAGGGAGGAAAGGAAGGAAAGAAAAGCTTTGATTTGTGAAGATGAGACAGCCTGCTGTTACCTGACAGCCTTCAACCTGGACATGGTTAGGATAAAAAGAGGCAAAAGAAAGAAAGAAAGACAGACAGACAGACAGAAGGAAAAGAAAGAAAAAAGAAAGAAAAATAAAGGAAAGAAAAAGAGAGAAAAAAAGAAATAAGAAAAATAACAAAGGAAGAAAAGAAACAAAATAAGGAAAGAAAAAAGAAAGAAGAAAGAAAGAAGGTAAACGAAAGGAAAAAAGAAAGGAAAAGAAAGAAGGAAAGAAAGAAAGAAAGGAAAGAAAAAAGAAAAAGGAGGAAGGAAAGAGAGAGACAGAGAGAAAGAGAGAGAAGGGAGAAAGAAAGAAGAAGGGAAGGAAAGAAAAAAGAAACAAGGAAAGAAATATAGAAATAAAGAAGGAAAAGGGAAGAAAAAGAAAGGAAGAAAGAAAAAGAGAAAGAAAGAAGGGAGGGAGGAAAGGAAGGAAAGAAAGAAAAGCTTTGATTTGTGAAGATGTTGGGTATTCATTTGTTATTTAGACCTAAAACTTCAGTAGTATTGAGTCAAAAAAGTAAGATCCTTGTGAAGAGTCACAAGGTCAATTCTACCGCCCTCCGGAGATTCCATCAGCCTGTAGAGCTATCCAGAAGGGGAATTTCTACGGGACCTACTTCCTGTCGTTTCCAAGTTTTGTAAAAGTTCTCAAAACCACCTACAAACAGTTCTGCTCCACATCTGGCAGGAAGAGGCGATGTGTGCAGAAATGGGTTAGCTTCCCTCCTGGGACACGATGGCCTTTTCCCGAAGACAGCTTAATCTTTTCGCAGACGGATGAATCGGGAGCTCAATAATCTAGTCATGCCAACCGAGGTTGAGAAGAGACGGAGGGAATTTCAACAGCGGATAGCAAGAAAAGAAGCCACAAACTGCTCCGAATGAGTCCTCCGTGTGATTTGCAACATTTTCAGCTGAAATATTCAGATGCAATAGAAAATGGCAGCGAGACTCTTCAATTGATCTATCTTTCTCCCGGCGCCTAGCCTGGCCTACTTCTGAAAGATCAATGGACAGCATTGCCTGTCCGTAGATCGGATGAAGGGAAGAAGAATCCCTTCACCCAGCTTTTCAGGGTTCTACATAGCTGAAATAAATCAGATCATGCTCCCCCCTGGGAAAGTCAGTCCCTGTTGGGGATCCTACCGGTTGAACAACCAGTTCAGGGATGGCGCGCACAGTTTTACCAAAGCGTACCTACCACCTTACTTCTTGACAGAGCTGGGTTGCAGTTTAGACCAGTTCGGGAGAACCGGTAATGGTAATTGGGCATGGGTGGCCGAATGATAGTAGTGGTTGGCTGGCCATGCCCCTGAACCGACTTGCTCCGATACTCACCCTGCCTTGTCTTTGCCATGTGCATCCACCACAACTGCCTCCTTAGTGCCTACGCACCGTGACCTGACAAAAGCGCGAACGTCAAAAGCATGCCGACAAAACCGCGGTGCTAAAACCGCGATGTCAAAAGCGCGCCGACAACAGCGCGCCAACAGAAGCGCGATTTAAGTTAAGGTAAGGTTTAGGGTGTAGGTTTAGGGTTAGGGTAGGGTTAGGTTTAGGTTTAGGTTTAGGTTTAGGTTTAGGGTTAGGTTTAGGGTTAGGTTTAGGGTTAGGTTTAGGGTTAGGTTTAGGGTTAGGTTTAGGGTTATTTTTGGGGTTATGTTACAGCGCGCTTCCGTCGGCGCGCTGTTGTTGGCGCGCTTCAGTGCTCATTCGGCACGGTTTTGTCAGCGCGGTTTTGTCACCGGGGTTTAGTCAGGCGCGCTTTTGTCGTTCGCGCATTTGTGGTGGAACCCCTACGCACTAGGAGGCAGTTGCGTGGATGCGTGTGGCGAAGACAAGGCAGGGTGAGCATTGGAGTGAGCTGGTTCGAGGGCATGGCCAGCCCAGCCATCACTACCGGTTTGGAAAGCCATGCCCAATTACCACTTCCATGGTAGGCAGGTAAGCAGCATGGGCTGCACAGGCCGCCCCAAGGCTTTGCAAACACTGCCTCCTAAGTGGAATCAAGCCTCCTCACCTTCTCGGCGCACGAAGGCAGGAGGCTGTGAGCTCGGGAGGAGGGGGGAGCGAGCAGCAAAATGAGCATGCCAGGATCTGCATGTTTCTTGAAAACCTCCGTTGATGAAGCATCCACAACTTCTGGAGGCAACTTCTGTTCCACTGGTTGATTGTTGTCATTTCAGAGAGGTGGCGCAGTGGTTAGGGTGCAGTACTGCAGGCCACTTCAGCTGACTGCTATCTGCAGTTCAGTGGTTCAAATCTCACCGGCTCAAGGTTGACCTCAGCCTTCCATCCTTCCGAGGTGGGTAAAATGAGGACCCGGATTGTTGTTGGGGGCAATATGCTGACTCTGTAAACTGCTTAGAGAGGGCTGAAAGCCCTATGAAGCGGTATATAAGTCGAACTGCTATTGCTATTGCTATTGCTTGTAGGAAGTTTCTCCTCAATTCCAGGTTGCTTCTCTCCTTGATGAGATTCCATCCATTTTTTCTTGTCCTGCTTTCATGTGCTTTGAAGAATACCTTGACTCCCACTTCTTTGGGGCAGCCCCGCAAACACTGGAAGACTGCTATCATCTCTCCTCTAGTCCTTCTTTTCCTAGACTGTCAAACAAAATCCTGCAACCGCTCTTCCTACGTTTTATGCCTCTAGCCTTCTCTTCTTCCATCTCTAACTATCTACTATCTATCTATCCATCCATCCATCCATCCATCCATCCATCCATCCATCCATCCATCCATCCATCCATCCATCCATCTATCATCTATCTATCTATCTATCTATCTATCTATCTATCTATCTATCTATCTATCTATCTATCTATCATCTATCTATCTATCATCTATCTATCTATCTATCTATCTATCTATCTATCTATCTATCTATCTATCTATCTATCTATCTATCTATCTATCTATCTATCTATCATCTATCTATCTATCATCTATCTATCATCTATCATCTATCTATCTATCTATCATCTATCTATCTATCATCTATCTATCATCTATCATCTATCTATCTATCTATCTATCTATCTATCTATCTATCTATCTATCTATCTATCTATCTATCTATCATCTATCTATCTATCTATCTATCTATCTATCTATCTATCTATCTATCTATCTATCTATCTATCTATCTATCTATCTATCTATCTATCTATCTATCATCTATCTATCTATCATCTATCTATCATCTATCTATCTATCTATCTATCTATCTATCTATCTTCTATCTATCTATCTATCTATCTATCTATCTATCTATCTATCATCTATCTATCTATCTATCTATCTATCTATCTATCTATCTATCTATCTATCTATCATCTATCTATCTCTATCTATCTATCATCTATCTATCTATCTATCTATCTATCTATCTATCATCTATCTATCTATCATCTATCTATCATCTATCTATCTATCTATCATCTATCTATATCTATCTATCTATCTCATCATCTCTCTCTCTCTCTCTCTCTCTCTCTCTCTCTATCTATCTATCTATCTATCTACATCTCTCTCTCTCTCTCTCTCTCTCTCTCTCTCTCTCTCTCTCTCTCTCTCTCTCTCTCTCTCTATCTATCTATCTATCTATCTATCTATCTATCTATCTATCTATTTGTAATGTGGTGACCAAAACTGGATGCAGTGCTCCAAGTGTGGCCTTACTATGGCTTTATAAAGTGGCACAAATGCTTCCACACTGGTGCAGCTATCCAGTGTGGCACAGAGCCATCACCCCTGGAATGATGTCAACCATCATCTCTGGCCGTCTCTTCTACACAGTGGATGTGCCTGTGTGTGAAAAATGCAGAATACAAACTCCGGCTGATTAACAGAATGCACTTTGCCCCCAGGTTAATAGCAGATTTCACAGCCTTGCTGTGGAGTAATTGTTAATTAAGGAAGGTCTTGCAACACTGGCGTTTTTTTTGTCTTTGGTTTTGTTTCAATGTAGTCTCCAGATAACTGACGCCCTCGGAGATTAAAGGTTGGTTGGTTGGCTATTATTTGGGGGGGGGGGACACAAGCAGTTCAAATCTAACGTTCAATGTGCCATCAATGTGCCCACCCCGGAAAAACACAAAGCGATTCAGAACAGGACAGAAAGAGAATGAAACTGACTTCATCCTAAGGCTTCATTGGAAAAACATGGATTGACTTCCCCCCAAAATCCTGCATTGAAATCTTTCAAAGTAACTCTCCTTCCTTTTCTTTTCCTCCTCCCTACCTTTCCTCCCTCCTTCCCTTCCTTCTCCTTCTATCCTTTCTTCTGTTCCCCTTCCTACATCCCTCCGTTCCTTTTCCTCCCTTCCCTCCCTTCCCCTCCCCTTTCCTTCCTCCTTCCTCCTCTCCTTCTCCCTTCTGCTCTCCTCCCTCCCTCCCTCCCTTCCTTTCCTTATCACTTTTACATATTTCTTTTTGTCCCCTTTCCTCTCTTCTCCGCTCTTCTTCTTCCCCTTCCTACCCTCTCTCCTTCTCTTTCTATCCTTCCAGTCTTCCTCTCATTTTCCCTTTCTTCCTTCCCTCTCCTTCCTTCCCTCTCCTCCTCTCCTCTCTTCTTCTTCCCCTTCCTACCCTCTCTCTTTCTCTTTCTATCCCTTCCAGCCTTCCTCTCATTTCCTCTTCCTTCCTTCCCTCTCTTCTTCTCTCCTCTCTTCTTCTTTCCTTCCCTACTCTCTCTCTCCTTCTCTTTCTATCCCTTCCAGCCTTCCTATCCTTTCCCCTTCCTTCCTTCCCTCTCTTCTCCTCGCCTCTCTTCTTCTTCCCCTCCCCACCCTCTCTCCTTCTCTTTCTACCCTTCACGGTTTCTATTCTAGCAGGCTTTTAATTATTCTCAGACAAATTGTTTTTAGTAGTTGGAATCCTGACACTGTTGAGGTCTCACTTTATTATCTTCTTCCTTTAAGCTTTCTTAAATATGCCTCTGGTTTATTGACATTTTTTCCATTGATTTGTATGAATTTTTTTGTGAAAAAATGTCTGGGGGGAGGGGGCTTTTCTTTTTTCTAAGGGTAGAAAAGCATCGGCTTCAACAACACAACAAGAACCAGCCAAATTGCTAATTCCCTGTTTGAAGTGAGGATAAACATCACACAGAAATGACACAGAAATCTCCCCCCAAAAAGTGGGCCTCTTTGGAAGACACCTGAGTAAATCTACTCCGTATTTATCCATGCATTCCTTACAGGTGGTGAAGTATCCCGTTCAAATGCTCTTATCAAAGAGAACAAGAGATGAGTTAGGAGAAAATAGCTAAGAAAGGAGGAAGGGAAAGAAGAGATGCATTAGCAGAAAATGAAATATGTTAATACTGCCAATGATATATCGTTAAATAAAATAACATTGGTCATTGTGGATCACCAACTAAGTAAAATGCTGGTTATATTAAAATTGGATTTGATGATATATGCTACCTTATAGAAATTAGAAATAACATATGAAAAATGAAATGATAAATTTGATATATTTTCTGAAAGGACAAAAAATGATATTGTCTTTAAATGTAAGGTGGAAATATGGGAAGAAAATACTGTATTTTTGGAGTATAAGATGCACTTTTTCCTCTCAAAAAAGAGGCTGAAAATCTGGGTGCATCTTATACACTGAATAAAGTATTTTTTGCCTCCCAAAGCCCCGTCTCTTCACCAAAACGGCCATGCATAGCCTTTAGGAGGCTTATAGAGTGCTCCTGGGGGCTGGGGAGGGCAAAAATGAGTGAAAAACAGGGCAATTTTTGCCCCCCATCCTTGAGGAGCACTCTATAAGCCTCCTCAAGGCTATACATGACCCCCTTTTTTGACAAAAAAACGGGCATGTTTTTGTGAAAAATGGGCCATTTGGGGAGGTCTGCACAGTGCAAAAACGTTTTTTAAAAAATTTGCCGCTTCAAAATCTTGGTGCGTCTTATACTCTGAAAAATACAGTAATAGGGCCGAAATTGGAATGGCAATGTGATGTAAAACAAATTATGCATTAGAGAGAATGTAAAAGGGGGGAGGGGAACCAGGACAATACTTTGTAAAAAGAATTTAAAATTTGTAACCAAAAAAATAGTGGATAAAAAACCCCTAGCATGTTCAATTGCTCTACGCCAGGGGTTTCAAACTCAAGGCTCAGGGACTGGATCTGGCCCACAAGGAGCTTAGATCTGGCCCTCGGGCCACCCTGGAAACAGTGAACGGCCCACCCTGGGTGCCCCCTGCCAGCGAAAACGGAGCTGGGAGGGTAGAGCTCTGTTTTCACTAGCAGAGGGCTGCAGGAGGCCGTTGTAGCTGAAAACGGAGATTGGGAGCCTGTTTTTGCTGGCTGAACATTTGGGCCGCCAGACATGAGTGACATCAAGCTGGCCACGCCCCCTGGCAAACCCAACCCTGATGTGGAATTTGACTCAAGTGTAGAAGCTTTCAGCATACATGCAAAACAACCGAATAATAATAAGAATCACGACGACGATGCCAAAAAGGTGATAGAAAAGCAGAGAAGGATAATCATAAGAAGTCATAATAAATATTGGAATCAGAAACGGGATTTTTAAAATTTCCTTCTTATTTACAGAAAAGATTGGGGTTAATTGCTTTACGGACCCTATAGATGTACTGTATGTACATTTTCTTCTGGTCTGTAATTCTTGTCTTGTTAAACATGCAAAAATCTTGTGCGCCAACCCCTGGGTGGCATGATAGCACTATTCCAATATTTGAGATGCTGAAAGAAGAGGGGTGGGGGTCAACCTAATCTCCAAAGCACCTGAAGGCAGGACAAGAAGCAATGGATGGAAACTAATCAAGGAGAGAAGCAACCTAGAACTAAGGAGAAACTTCCTTACAAGTTAGAACAATTAAACAGTGAAACGAAGGACTTGCCTCCAGAAGTTGTGAATGCTCCAGCACTGGAGGTTTTTAGTAAGAGACTGGACAACCACTTGTCAGAAATTGTATAGGATCTCCCTCTTGAGCAGGGGGTTGGACTAGAAGACCTCCAAGGTCCCTTCCAACTCCGTTATTCTTGAGTTGCTGAAACTCTTCTCCCTGCATGTCTTGAAGGACAATTAGCTTCCAAGTCTTGTCCCTGAAACCTTCACCCAACTTCTAATAACTCTTGCAATATCTCTGTGGAGATGTGCACCATATGGAGTTAATTAGGAGCACAACAAAACAATCAATTAGTCCCTTAATTAGTTTTCCCAGGGAAAATGATAACAAATATAAACAATGTATTCAAACAAATGTCCAATTCACGTTGATAGTGGCAATGCCTCCCATCCTTCATCAGAGCAGCCCCGTGTTACAACCTCATTCCAGGCTTCAATTTATTCCAGAGGCACCGACTGTAAAATTTAGTCCCCCGTCCAACCATTGCCTTTAATTTCGACGATAAATTCTTTACAATATCTGAATACAACCGAAAACAGAAGGTGGGGAAGTCTCATTCAAGAAGGAGGGAGGAAGAGGAGGAGGAGAAGGAAGAGAAGGAGGAGGAGGAGGAGGAGGAGGAGAAAAAAGAGGAGGAGGAGAAGGAGGAGAAGGAAGAGAAGGAGGAGAAGGAGGAGAAGGGGAAGGAGAAGGAGGAGGAAGGAGGAGGAGGAAAAAAATGAGAAAGAGGAGAAGAAAGGAGGAGGAGAAGAAGGAGGGAGGAAGAGGAGGAGGAGGAGGAGAAGGTGGAGAAGGAGGAGGAGGAGAAGGAGGAGAAGAGGAAAAAAAGGAGGAGGAGGTGAAGGAGAAGGTGGAGAAGGAGGAGGAGGAGAAGAAGGAGAAGGAGGAGAAGAAGAAAAAAGAAGAAGGAGGAGGAGAAAGGAGGAGGAGAAGAAGGAGAAAGAGGAGAAGGAGGAGGCGGAGGTGGAGGAGGAGGAGAAAGAGGTGGAAGAGGAGAAGGAGAGAGGAGGAGAAGCAGAAGGAGGAGGAAGGAGGAGAAGAAGAAAAAAGGAGGAGGCGGAGGAGGAAGAGGAAGAGGAGAAGAAGGAGGAAGAGGAGAAGGTGGAGGAGGAGGAGGAGGTGGAAGAGGAGAAGGAGGGAGGAGGAGAAGCAGAAGGAGGAAGAAGGAGGAGAAGAAAAAAAAAGAAGGAGGAGGAGGAGAAGAAAGGAGGAGGAGAAGAAGACTATTAAGAGGGGGAAAAAATTCACAGGAAGCCAGGATGTCACAACAAAACAATTTGAAAGGAAGAAAATATCCTTGCCATAGTGAGGTTGATTTATTTTCTACACTTTCTCTGCAGTATCTATGGATCAGGTTGAATAATAGGGGCCTTCAAACAGATGAGAGTGCCTTATTCCGGGAGTCCAAATATACTTCCCTTTTCCTAGATTGAAAAAAAATTTTTTTTTAAACGGCTAAGCACAATAACCTGCAATATTCCAATTCCTCCACTTTTTTGAGACCTCATTGTCAAAGACGCACGTCCAGGATAAACTGGGGAGTTTATGAAACAATGTGGAATATTCTATCACATGGTTCTTCCTGCAGATATTGGTGTAAGAATTCTGTTTTTTCCCCTCTTTTGATTCAATGTCTAGACAGAAGGAGAGCCAGTTTGGTGTCGTGGTTAAGGCATCAAGGCGGAAACCAGGAATGAGTTCTAGACACAAAGTTATCAGGGTGATCTTCATTCCAGAAACCCTGCTCCTTTCTAGCACTGATGATATTACCTAGTTGGCTCATGAAACGTCTGCAAGAAAACCACCAAGCTCAGAGCTTCTATATATAAACAGAAAGCCCCACTCCCTTCTAGCACTGATGATATTACCTAGTTTGGTCATGAAATGTCTGCAAGAAAAGAACCAAGTTCAGAGAACACCAAGGACCTGGCAGTCCTTCTCTTCCTCCTCCTCCTCCTCCTCTCCACAAACCCCCACTCCCTTTTACCATTGATGATACCTAGTTGGGTAATGAAAAGTCTGCAAAAAACAACTCTCAGAGAGCACCAAGGACCCCACAGTCCTCCTCCTCCTCCCCCCCCGCCCCACAGACCCCATTCCTTTCTAGCACTGGTGATGTTACCCAGTTGGGTAATGAAAAGTCTGCAAGAAACCAACGAAGCTCCCACAGACCCCATTCCTTTCTAGCACTGGTGATGTTACCACCATTGGGTAATGAAAAGTCTGCAAGAAACCAACGAAGCTCAGAGAGCATCAAGGACCCCATCGTTCTCCTTCTCTTCCTTCTCACCTCCTCTCTCCTCCTTCTCCTCCTCCTCACCTTCTCCTTCTCCTCCTCCCTTTCCTCCTCCTCTCCTCCTCTCTCTCCTTTTCCTTCTCCTCCTCTTCCTTCTCCTCCTTCTCCTCCTCTCCTTCTCCTTCTCCTCCTCCCTTCTCCTCCTCCTCTCCTCCTCCTCCTCTCCTCCTCCTCCTCCTCCTCCTCCTCCTCTCCTTCCTTCCCCTTCTCCTCATCCTTCTCCTCCTCCTCTCCTCCTCCTGCTCCTCCTCCTCCTGTCCTCCTCCTCCTCCTCTCCTCTTCCTTCCCTTCCTCCTCCTCCTGCTCCTCCTCTCCTCCTCCTCCTCCTCCTCCTCCTCCTCCTCCTCCTCCTCTCCTCCTTCTCCTCTTCCTTCTCCTCCTTCTCCTCCTCTCCTTCTCCTTCTCCTCCTCCTCCTCCCCTCCTCCTCCTCCTCCCCTCCTCCTCCTCCCCTCCTCTACCTCCTCCTCCTCTCCTCTCCTCTTCCTTCCCCTTCTCCTTTTCCTCCTCCTCTCCTCCTCCTTCTCCTCCTCCTCTCCACAAACCCCCACTCCCTTTTAGCACTGAGGACCCCACAGTCCTCCTCCTCTGCCCTCTCTCCTGCACAGACCCCATTCCCTTTTAGCACTGATTATGTTACCTAGTTGGGTAAGGAAACATCTGCAAGAAAACAACTCAGCTCAGAGAGTACCAAGGACTCCACAGTCAGCCCTGAGCTGCAATCATTCCCTTCTAGTAGAGTCAAATTATTAAGCTCCTAAGTTTTAATGGACATTGGCTATTTCCTGAATCAGGAGTAATTACTCTTCCCAAAACCCAAAACGACAAAACTCTTATTTCGAACATTTGCAAGCTCTGGGAATTCATTGAAACTGCCACTGGTGTCAGGCCTGGAAGCCATCTTTTGCATTGGGCCTTCAGACCTGCCACATTTATTGCTGTGGGAAACTGGGAGGGGGTATTATATAGAGAGGGGTAGATGATGTGAAGGCTGTGGTTCTCCCACTCTCAATGGATGGCTGTGAAGGTTGGACCATAAGGAAGGCTGAGTGCCAAAGGATGGAGGCCTTTGAACTCTGGTACTGGAGAAGACTCCTGCGAGTCCCTTGGACGGCAAGGCCATCCAACCAGTCAGTCCTAGAGGAGATCAACCCTGACTGCTCTTTAGAAGGCCAGATCCTGAAGAGGAGACTCAAAGACTTTGGCCACCTAATGAGAAGGAAGAAGGACTCACTGAAGAAGAGCCTCATGCTGGGAAAGATGGAGGGCAAAAGAAGAAGGGGACGGCAGAGAAGGAGGTGGCTGGATGGAGTCACTGAAGCAGCCGGCGTGAGCTTAAATGGACTCTGGAGGATGGTAGAGGACAGGAAGGTATGGAAGAACATTGTCCATGGGGTCACAATGGGTCAGACACAACTTCACAACTAACAACAACAGCCACAATCAAGGAATGTGAAGAGAGAGAGGGGGGGAGAAGGAATAGTGGAAAAGAGGAGAAAAGAGAAGGGGGAGGAGGAGGAAGGAGGAGGAGGAGGAGATGAAGAAGAAGAAGAAGAAGAAGAAGAAGAAGAAGAAGAAGAAGAAGAAGAAGAAGAAGAAGAAGAAGAAGACGACGACAGCAAAGAAGGAGGTGGCAGGATGGAGTCAGTGAAGCAACTTTAAATGGACTTCAGAGGATGGTAGAGGACAGGAAGGCCTGGAGGAACGTCATCAATGGGGTCATGATGTGTGGACACAACTTCGCAATTAACAACAACAAAGATGGCGTGAACCTTCACTTCACCCTTTGACCTGATCCTGCCAGTAGTCGTCTCCTAGGAACAAGGAAAACTCACTTCTGGAAGGACAATTTACCTCATTGCCCAGGTTCCTCACAGTTCTTTCTTCATCTCAAAGGAGGAAACGCTTCAGAAGTTGTTTTCTAAGAACCTTCTAGAACGGGGAGGAAGGAGGAGAAAAAAAAAACAATGCCCGAAAGCTATTTTAAAGGGGGGGGAGTGGAGAGGGGGTCTACATGAAAGCCCAGCTCTTGACAACCTTCTGGTTAGAATGCAAATAGGCTAGCTTTGTTTCTAGTGACCCAGGCTAAGTGGCTTAATGCAGCCGGCAGCCAGCAGCTCATGAATTTTGCATGACGCCCCAACTTCCATGAGCTTGCAAGTGTCTCCCTCATAATGAAGCCTCGGTGTGTTTATCTCCATCTCTCAGGCAAAGTGCATAAATATTTTTTTTTTCCAAACCGGGGGGAGAGGAAAAGAAGAAGAACCGAAGAAGTAAGCAAGAAAAAAAAATCAGGGGAGAAAAAAAAAATTATCCGGTTGCATTTAAGCATGTCTCCCCGATTTGTTCTTACAAGCGTTTAAGTTCGCCCAAGGCCCGGGTTTATTTATTTATTTATTTCTACATATATCTGCATCCTAGCCAGAGGATAGAAAACTCTCATGGTATATTTATTTTCTTGAAAAGACATTTTTTAAAAGAAGAAAGTAAGAAAGAGGGGTGGGGGGACTTGAAATACATTTACAAGGGAAAAACAGCTATGTAACGCTCCTTTCATCCACTTCGCTGGGATGAAAGAATTGACTTTCAACATTTATTTTTTGAGGAATAAGGTTACAGGCGTTTTCGACAGCGAAGTGTGACCCTGTTGCATTTATTCAGGGTTCCCCTGGCACAT
>NW_028261382.1:30179823-30224693 GCF_051295495.1 Thamnophis sirtalis
GTTCTAGTCCCACCTTAGCTGGGTGACATTGGGCCAATCACCAGCAGATGGTGAGTTCTAGTCTCCCCTTAGCCATGAAAGCCAGCTGGGTGACTTTGTGCACATCACCAGGAGATGTGAGTTCTAGTCCCTCCTTTGGCATGAAAGCTGGCTGGATGACTTGGGACAATCACTGGGAGATGGTGAGTTCTAATCCCACGGGCATGAAAGATAGCTGGGTGACTGGGCCAAACACCAGGAGACAATAGGTTCTAGTCCCACCTTAGCTGGGTGACATTGGGCCAATCACCAGGAGACAGTGAGTTCTCGTCCGCCTTAGGCATGAAAGCTGGTGGGATGACTGGAACAATCACTTGGAGACAGAGAGTTCTAGTCCCACATGCATTAAAGCAACCTGGGTGATTTTGGGCCCAGCCACCAGGAGATGGTGAATTCTAGTCTTGCCTTAGGCATGGAAGCGGGCTGGGTGGCTTTGGACCAATCAGCAGGAGATGGTGGGTTCAAATTGTTTTCCCATTTGCTATTGGAGGAGGAACTGGGGGTGGAAAAATGAAGCTTTGCAACAAGCTGTTCCAGTTAAGCTTCTCTAAACAGATCCCGGGATTTGCATAATTGCCCAATGCTGGAATTTAAATTATTTATCAGCACTGCTGCTGTCAGAGGCAAACAGATCCATTGACTCTGTCGACAGATCTCTGGCTAATATCACGCGCCCTGGTTAACCACTCCGAGCCTCCCCCGATGCTCTCCATCCAAGCTCCAAGCAGATCCCAAGATCCGGGGACCCAATTCTATTGCTCAGAATATTCATTTGTCGAAGAATGCAATAAGGTTAGTCTGGCATGATCTGTTTTTGACAAACCCATGTAGGCTTTTGGCTATTGCTTTGTTTGCTTCTAGGTGTTCGCTAATTTGTTGCTTTGATTATCTTTTCCAGAATCTTCCCTGGTATTGAGGTCAGGCTGATAGGTCTGTAGTTTCCTGGATCTATTTTGTTTTCCTTTTTTGAAGATGGGAACCACGCCAGCTCTTTTCCAGTCCTCTGGCAGTTCCCCGGTGCTCCAGGATATTCTATTCTATTCTATTCTATTCTATTCTATTCTATTCTATTCTATTCTATTCTATTCTATTCTATTCTATTCTATTCTATTCTTCCACTCCATTTATTCTATTCTATTCTCTATTCCATTCCATTCTTCCACTCCACTTATTCTATTCTATTTCTATTCTATTCTATTTCTATTCTATTTCTATGCCATCCCATATTCTATTCTATTCTATTCTATTCTATTCTATTCTATTCTATTCTATTCTATTCTATTCTATTCTATTCTATTCTATTCCTATTCTATTCTATTCTATTTCTATTCTATCCCATCCCATCCCATCCCATCCCATTTTCTATTCTATTCTATTCTATTCCATTCCATTCCATTCTTCCACTCCACTCCACTTATTCTATTCTATTCTATTCTATTTCTATTTCTATTCTATCCCATCCCATATTCTATTCTATTCTATTCCATTCCATTCGATTCCATTCAATTCCATTCCATTCTCTATTCCATTCTTCCACTCCACTTATTCTATTTTATTCTATTCTATCCCATCCCATCCCATCCCATCCCATTTTCTATTCTATTCTATTCCATTCCATTCCATTCCATTCTATTCTAATCTCTTTTTCTTTTCTATTCCATTCCATTCCTTTCTTCTCTTCTCTTCTCTTCTCTTCTCTTCTCTTCTCTCCTACCCCACCCATCCCATCCCATCCCATCCCATTTTCTATTCTATTCTATTCCATTCCATTCCATTCCATTCCATACCATTCCATTTTCTATTCCATTCCATTCCTATTTCACAGATGTCACTGCATGTAAACTCAACTAAACCAATAGACATGGAACTATAACACCACCCAACAAAAGACTTAATCGCTCTAATGAAAGGTTGTCAGCCAAAGAATCAATGGAAATAAAGCCTCCGTGTCTTGCGAATGCTAGGAAAACATTTTAAAAGTGATAGGCGAGCCAAACAATTGATCTAAATGCTACAGCAGTTGAAAAGGAAGTAGCTTTTCTTTAAAAAAAAACACGTTTCTCTAGTTATTCGTGTTTAAAGAGAGGACTAAATAATAAAGCCGAGTTTCGCAATTTTCCTGCATGCGTATATAATGCAATCAGAAGATAAAAGTGCTGTTGAGAGGCTTATTGTACTGAATTTTGCAAACCAAGGTTAGACTCTAAGTAATGTTTTTCTCCTCGGAACGTTTTATGGATACATGGAAAAGGGGCTCGGAGTCTCTTTCATGCTTCCTGGAAGATTGTTTCCCATCTTGGGGCCAATAAAACACCCGGCAACGGGTGGCCACGTAAAGTTTGCAAGCCCACTTCAAACCGAGTTTTAATTCTGATGAACTGATTAAAACCGTGTCAGATATCCTGACCGGTTTGACAAACTGCACTCAACTATCACAGCAAGAGTTTCAGGGTTCCCAATAGCAATCGGAGTCCGAGGCAAAGGATTGCTCGAAGTTCCAATTCATTAAGAGAGGCATTTTGGCACATCTGGGAAAACCCAGATCTGAAAGCTTCCTTGCCCCCCTCCCCCAGTTGAAAATTCAAGATCTTGGCCCCACACCCACAAGTCCACCCCATGGTCTAATCTTCCACTGCCACGTTGGCAGTTCTACCACCCATCCAGTTCCGGTCAGGTGCAGAGGTGCAGAGACAAAGGATGACCTTGGCTTTCTAGAGAGAATGTTGTTATGGCTACATAGCATCTAACTCCGTACAATCCCCTCCTCCCATTTTCCCACCATGGAAAATGCATAGTAGAATAAGAGAAAGTGTGGCAGGTCAAAGATCCGAAAGACAAGATGGCTGCAGGCCTGACAGAGCCCGAGTTTATTTGGTGAGGAGAAAATTCTATTTAAAATAGGTAAATGAAAAGAGAAGGAAGGCGAAGGAATAGACAGTTAGCAATAGCAATAGCAGTTAGACTTATATACCGCTTCATAGGGCTTTCAGCCCCCTCTAAGTGGTTTACAGAGTCAGCATATCGCCCCCACAGTCTGGGTCCTCATTTCACCCACCTCGGAAGGATGGAAGGCTGAGTCAACCTTGAGCCGGTGAGATTAGAACCGCTGAACTGCAGATAACAGTCAGCTGAAGTGGCCTGCACTACTCCACCCTAACTACTGCACCACTTCGGTTCTTACTTATCTGTTGGCGTTGTTGACTCTTAACCGTTCCTTTGAAGGTCCCTCAGAATTATTGAGTCTATTAGATTAGCAGAGTTGGAAGGGACCTTGTAGGTCATCTAGTCCAACCCTCCCTGGCTCCTACAGGAGACCCTACACCATTTCTGACAGATGGCAGTCCAGTCTCTTCTTGAAAGTCTCCAGTGATGAAGCTCCCACAACCTCCGAAGGCAACTTCTCTTCCATCGGTTGACTGGTAAGAGCAGGGCAAGGGAAAAACACACAACAGTGTTAAGGCCAAGGCCATGAAGCACAATGACAACTTTAACAGGGAAGAGGAGAAAAAGAGGAGGATGAAAGGATTTGGCAGATGAAGGAAGCGCCTCTCTCTTGATGATGGGGTCTTGGCAAACAGCCAATCACACTCTTGGCTTTCAGGTTAAAAAAAAAAATTCCCTAGATAAAAATGGATGGAAAGAGAGAAAATGGGAGAGAGAGAGAGAGAAACCAGCTTTCTCCTGCAGCTAAGGATGAAAACCAAGGAGGATTAATTATAAATAAAAAAAGCAGCCGTGAAGCTTGCTGAAGTCTTCCTTTCTCTCCTTTCAAGGAGGTCTGAACTTCTCATTATTGATTACCCACAAAGTTTCTCTCCAACTCGCTCCCACTTTGCTCTGCCTTTTCAAGGGAGATCAGAGCATCGGGCGGCTTGACAAGATAACAGGCATCATCTCACCTGCATCTCCAAGAAACTAAAGTAAAGAAAACCCAGACCGAAAAAAGAGAACTGTCTCCATCAACCTTGAAGACATGATCCCAGAAGTTCAAGATGGCTCAGAAGGGATTCAAAATTTAAGAAGAAAATTTCATTTTCCTCTACTTTTTCATTGCTCTTTCTCTTTTGCTCAATAGTTTTTGTAAATCAAAAGGTGCCCCCACCGAGTTTGGGCGAAATTGGAAACTGGGAAACTTTGAAAACTGGAAGCTTTCAAGAAGAGACTGGATTGCCATCTGTCAGAAATGGTGTAGGGTCTCCTGCCTGGGCTGGGGGTTGGACTAGATGGCCTACAAGGTCCCTTCCAGCTCTATTTGATGGGTTGAATCAACCTAGAAATAAGGAGGAATTTCCTGACAGTGAGAACAATCAACCCATGGAATAGAAGTTGCCTTCAGGAGTTCTGGGAGGTTCATCCCTGGAAGCTTTCAAGAAGAGACTGGACTGTCATTGGTCAGAAATGGTGTAGGGTCTCCTGTTTGGGCTGGGGGTTGGACTAGATGGCCTACAAGGTCCCTTCCAGCTCTATCCTGATGGGTTGATTCAACCTAGAAATAAGGAGGAATTTCCTGACAGTGAGAACAATCAACCAATGTAACAGAAGTTGTGGGAGCTTCATCCATCTGTCAGAAATGGTGTTAAAGCAAAGTGAGATTTGGACATTAAGTGTGAAACCTACTGGGTCAGGCTGGACAGCCTCTTAGAGCCCCTTTACTTCTATATTAAAGCCACATAGGCAGAGTTGCAGCTTGCAAAAGAACAGGAAGCCAGTGCCTAACCACAAGATATCCCTATGTCAAAAGCCTATGTCAAAATCTATGTCAAAAGTCCAAGGTTCAATTAAAGTTCGTTAATGACACGTATTCAATAAACAAAAGGAGAAGTAAGACCCCATCTCCTTATAAGGCTTTCTCCTCAAGGTAACCACTAAGAAATGTGTTAAGTATTTCTGTGTTGCAATGCTTTTGAGAATGTATAAGAATGCGTGCTTCGATAATGAAGGTTGTTCAGAACTTGCAATGCTAAGCCATGGACTAGCTTTCTGAACCTGGCTGCCAAATAAACTTTTCCTGTATCCTGAGAAGTCTAAAACCTGTCATTTTCTGCAACAGTCTCCTTCTTGGGCTGGGGGTTGGACTAGATGATCTACAAGGTCCCTTCCAACTCTGCTGATCTGTCAATCTAAATCTGTACAAATAAATAAAATCCTACTCTCCAAAGATTATGAAAAAGATAAAATTCTGCTTTGCCAACATTTATACAGAATTTTTTTGCATCCCGGAGTTGCACTCAACGCTCAACCTCTTCTTGGTGCTGATGTCTAGCAAGCTACATTCTAGAGCTCAGCATACAATTTTAATATTGCATAATTTTAATATTGACAGTCCAAGAAACTGTTTACTTGAGGCCTGAATTCCTTCCACTTCTGGAAATGACGGATTAAAAGAAAACAGGTATGAATAAAAATGGCAGAATAAAAGATTTCAACTAACCGAGAGAGAGAGAGAGAGAGAGAGAGAGAGAGAGAGAGAGAGAGGGAGGGAGGGAGGGAGGGAGGGAGGGAGGGAGGGAGAGAGAGAGAGAGAGAGAGAGAGAGAGAGAGAGAGAGAGACTCAGTGATGGTGGAATCAAAAGCCTAGAATAATATCCAGAGTGTATTAGAGAGATTTTTTTAGCAGCAGCTGAATAGACGAAAACAGGCAATGTTGTAATGTAGAATTGTCTTGGTGGGAGGCCAGATTAAATGATTTTTAAAGGACCTTTTGAATCCTGGGAGTCAATGACCTCTTTTGTGGATGAGTTCTTTTCCAGGAGGTTCCCCCCCCCCACCTGCGGAGATCGTCTTAGTTTACCAAAGGGAAAGTTTTATTTTTTTTATATATTTGGAGAGAAACGATTGCTCAAAGAGCAATCCGGGAAAAAAGAATCGGCTGAGTTTAGCAGATAGGTCAGAAACTGTCGTAAAGTTTTAACTGCCTATATTCACAAAATAGACTTTTTGCTCCCTGGATAATAGAAATACTAGACGCTCTCTGCAATTGATGGAAACTAATCAATGTACTAATGTATAATTTGGTGTCACAATAAATTTCCTGACAGTAGAACAATTAATCAGTGGAATGGCTTCCCTCCAGGTGTTGTGGGCACTGTGTGTTTTCAAGAAGAAATTAAATAGCCACTTGACTGGGATAGTGTAGGGTTTCCTGCCTAAGCAGGGGGTTAGACTAGAAGACCTCCAAGGTCCCTTCCAACTCTGTTATTCTGTATTCTGTTAAGGTGATTAGACAGGAAAGGAACCAGGTACAGCCGGAGGGGAGAGAGAGACCAGTACTGGATTGATTTCTTATCAGGAAGTAAGAAACAAACATCTCTCTTTCTTCTTCCACCTTTAGCTGATCTACCTTATTTGCAAATGTTGGGTTATTGATACAACTGGGCAGGGCTTTGTCGCAGGGTTTTAAATCCCCGCTTTATTGCCAAAGTCAGCAGTTCTCGGAATAAAGTTCGAGGGAGATGAAATGAAACGAGGCCAGCAAGCAAGAATTCATGGTCAGAAGTGGTATTGCTCTGTATGGCAAGCGTTCTACACGATAGAAAGACTTCAGACAATCCAACAAATGTTAAATAAGAAACAGATGCAAGAGATAACTCTTGGTTTCTTGATTGGAAATGTGGCATGGAAAAAGGATGAAGAACAGAGAGGTTAGACTCCCAGCCCCACCACCACCAACCACTCATGATGTTCTCGCCTAGGCTTCCCAAGATCATGAAGCTGACTCCCTGTCCTGATAAAACCCCTTTTATTTAGGTTAAAGGGAATTTCTCTCCAGCAAAGTCCCGGCCAACAATCTTTCAAGAAATTTCACAACTACAGGCCTTTCTCAGGCTTGGAGAGCTGCCAGACTGATATCTTCCAAACGCCAAGCTGTAGCAACAATTCCTTGGCAAGGAGTCAGGGACAGATCTTCACCCGAATGAATTGAACTAATTGCCTCCTGCAAACTCCACTCCCCAGTTGCTCCTCTTTTATTCCCTATGGGAGGGGTCATTCACTGTCCACCTGTGGCCTTACTCCCAAGTTGACCCCTGTTCTTTAGCTGTTCCCTTTGTCTGGCCACTCTGCTCATGCGCACACTGGGAACAGGCTCCAGCTGTTCTTCTGCCTCACTGATGTCTGACTTTGAAAGCAGCTGTCAGATGGCCCGGGCCCCATCTTTGCCTCTGACACAGAGCCTTCCCCAGACTCCAGGACTGGCCCAGGTTCCTCCCCAACCTCCTCACTGTCTGAGTCTTCCACCAGCTTTGCTGGCAGGCCACAACACATGATTTCTGAACAGAAATCTTCTAAAGCTAACACCAATCCAAGCTTTGGACTGTACAAAATATCCATACATTTCCCCTCAAATTTTTTTTAAAAATGTAAGTCATTGAAGTCATTTAGCTGTTTTGTTATCCTCAATCAATAGCTTTGGCTAATATATGGTCCACGATTCAGCAATGGATATTGTTAGGAATATAATGTAACGGTTGGGTTGGCAATATATCAATCATGTAACAATTTGTACCTGTTTCTTTAAATTATACTGTAAAATGTGATTGGGTGCTGTTTCCTCAATCGGCCAAAAGAGGGAGCCAGAATAACTGTTAGCTCTCTGTTGGTTAGATGCTGGACTGATCTGATCTGAGTGTTTTGGAAGCTGGCTGTTAGCAAGTGCCGTGAGCTATTGTAAGTTTTGCAACTGTTAGCAAACTTTGAATACTGAACTGATTATATGATACTGGACTATATTATTTGGATTATCCCTTAACTGAAAGACGTTGATGACTGGCTGTCTTATCCGTGTATGACTTGGACTGTTTGATGGACTCTGATACCTCTATTTCCACGAAAGTAAAAGCCTACTTAAATTGCAGTGTCTCTGTATGCTGGTTTGTGTGTTCTCCAACACAACTCTCACAACACTTCTCTGAATGTACTTGCTCTCCCAATGGGGAGCTTACCTAACAGATATATATCACAGATCTAATTTCAAACTTTCAAAGTTGGAGCATTCCACAGTAGAGTTATGGGTTCTCCATGGTCACCGATCATGACCCTGATTCTTTCCCCAGTACATGTGAATTGTACGTCAGGGAGAAAAATTGTGCTTAGCGCTCAGACTTGGTAGTTAAAATACCAGAATACCAGAATTGGAATGGACCTTGGAGATCTTCTAGTCTAAAGCCCTGCTCAAGCAGGAGACACTAGACCATTTCAAAGAAACGGTTGTCTAGTCTCTACTTAAAAAACGTCCAGTGTTGGAGCATTCACAACTTCCGGAGGCAACTTGTTTGTTTATTAATTGTAACTATCAGGAAATTTCTCCTTAGTTCTAAGTTGTTTCTCTCCTTGATTAGTTTCCTCTTGTTGCTTCTTGTTCTGCCCTCAGGTGCTTTGGAGAATAGTTTGACTCCCTCTTCTTTGGGGCAGCCCCTGAGATATTGGAAGACTCCTATCATGTCTCCCCTTGTCCTTCTTTTCATTAAACTAGACCTACCCAGTTCCTGCAACCGTTCTTCATATGTTTTACCCTCCAGTTGCATAGAATAGAATAGAATAGAATAGAATAGAATAGAGTAGAATAGGAAAGAATATGGAATGGAATACAATAGAGCAGAATAACAGTTGGAAGGGACCTTGGAGGTCTTCTAGTCCAACCCTCTGCTTAGGCAGGTAACCTTCCACCACTTCAGACAAATGGCTATCCAACTTCTTCTTAAAGACTTCCAGTGTTGGGGCATTCACAACTTCTGGAGGCAAGTTGATTAATTCTGATGAATTGTTCCCACTGTCAGGAAGTTTCTCCTTAGTTCTAAGTTGCTTCTCTCCTTGATTAGTTTCCACCCATTGCTTCTTGTTCTGCCCTCAGGTGCCTTGGAGAATAGCTGAATCCCTCTTCTTTGGGGCAGCCCCTGAGATATTGGAAGACTGCTATCATGTCTCCCCTAGTCCTTCTTTTCATTAAACTAGACATACCCGGTTCCTGCAACCGTTCTTCCTATGTTTTAGCCTCCGGTCCCCTAATCATCTTTGCCCAATCTGTTTATCTTTGAATTTCATGATTTGCCTTCTAGGAAACAGTGGATGTGACAAAGCAAGATAATCCACACTTTTGTCTCCCTGATGCTCAACTGGCATCTTTCCCATCCATTTAAAAAAAAATCGGGAGCAGGAGTTTCTCCCCCTATCAGCCTGGCTATTTCACAACCTCTGCAATGAAGAAATGAATGATCAGGCCCATTCCCTGGGTTGCAGCTAAAAGGTGTCTCATTCTTGTCACTTGCTCCCCTAGCCCCCGATAAATAAATAAATAAATAAATAAATAAATAAATAAATAAATAAATAAATAAATAAATAAATAAATAAATAAATAAATAAATAAAATAGGTGGTGGGGTTTTACCCACCCCCCTTCCTGCTCCATGGGTGATTTGTTTTGCATTAATGCCTTTCATAACTCATACGTAGCGCCATTAAAAATTAACGCTGAGCGCTTGACATAAACAAATGAAATTTGTATTATTAATGCTTTACATAGGTAAGACTTTGTAATAACAGATTCATCATAACAGACTGTTTTAATTAAAAGGCTCACGCCTTCCCTGAAACAATTACAGGCATATATTTGAGGTGCGGGTAAAAATGAGACTTTCAAAGGGTTATCAATAGTATCTTCGTTGTAGTTGCTTCTTGGTTTTCTGGGAAGGTTTTGCTCATCATAGATAACCTCAAGAGCCTCATTTTTTTGCTGCTAGTTCTAATGATGAGCTAAACCATGGGTAGCTAAACTGCATGCCAAACCATGGTATGCTAAACCACATGTTAGTCCCCCATCAAAGCTCAACCACAGTGAGACAAGAAACAATGGATGGAAACTGATCAAGAGGAGATTCAACCTGGAAATTAGGAGAAATGTCCTGACGGTGAGAGCAATCAACCCATGGAACAGAAGTTGCCTTCAGAGGTTGTGGGAGCTCAATCCCTGGAAGCTCTCAAGAAGAGACTGGACGGTGATCAGTCAGAAATAGTGTAGGGTCTCCTGTTTGGGCAGGGGGTTGGACTAGATGACCTACAAAGTCTCTTCCAACTCTGTTTATTCTATATTCAATAAAACAGAAGTTCCTTCAGAGGTTGTGGGAGCTCCATCCCTGGAGGCTCTCAAGAAGAGACTGGACTGTCATCAGTCAGAAATGGTGTAGGGTCTCCTGCTTGGGCGGGGGGTTGGACTAGATGACCTACAAGGTCCCTTCCAACATGTTTATTCTATATTCAATAGAATAGAAGTTGCCTTCAGAAGTTCTGGGAGCTTCATCCCTGGAGGCTTTCAAGAAGAGACTAGACTGCCATCTGTCAGAAATGGTGTTAAAGCAGACGTAAAGTGAGATTTGGACATTAAGTGTGTCAGGCTGGACAGCCTCTTAGAGCCTGTAGGGTCTCCTGCTTGGGCGGGGGGTTGGACTAGATGACTTACAAGTCCCTTCCATCTCTGTTCATCTGTCAAACCGTCTCATCTCAGTCTTCAAGGACACCAGTTTCATTCTGATCCCAAACAAATCAATGGTCCTGCAGGGTTGCCAGCAAAGAATGGATGCAAAGAACGAAGAGGATTTTCCCCTCCTGTAGAACAAGGGACAGACGGCATTGTTGGTAACACACCAAAGGGAGTTGGTTGCAGTGCAGATAGAAGGATGTGGATGAGTTACAAGTGAAGCATAGCGACGGAGAAGTGAAGGCCACGCAGAGAGGAGATTGCTCAAAATCGTAGTTCAGCCAAGTTCGCTTTCCGTGTCTCTTGGATGTTCTCTTATCCAAGACTTCTTTTCAAGTTATTTGTGTGATTTTTGAGGTGGACTCCTGGAGAAATCCATGCCTTTTTCTTTCCAGGTTTCAGAAATGATCTCCCTTGGTCTCTTTCTTTGGCTGAGAAAGAGAGATTGGGCCCAGATCACTTCAAATGTACAGTGTGCCTTATTAGAAAGCTTCTATAAAAAGAAAGCTTATATAAAGAGCAGAAAGATAGAAAGTAGAGAGCTTATTAGTAACCTTTACTGTAAGTGTTCTATCTTATGATTCTTGAAGAATGCATTTTATCCTTCTTCTAACTTCTATTTTAACTTGCCTTGGACAATCTCAATCAATAATATTTAACAGAATAACAGAGTTGGAAGGGACCTTAGAGGTCTTCTATTCCAACCCTCTGCTCAAGCAGAAAACATGATATCAGTTCAGGCAAAACAGTTGTCCAATCTCTCCTTAAAAACATCAAGTTTTGGAGCATTCACAACCTCTGGAGGCCAGTAGTTCCACTGATTAATTGTTCTGACTGTCAGGAAATTTCTCCTTAGTTCTAAGTTGCTTCTCTCCTGGATTAGTTTCCACCCATTGCTTCTTGTTTCCATTCATTGCCCTTAAGTAGTTTGCAGAATAGTTTGACCAACTCTTATTTTAAGCCAGCCTGGCCTCAACAAAACAAAATAAATTATTGATTATTGATTACCTCCCAACGACCCATAAGATCTCACAGGCTGGGCCTCCTCCGGGTGCCGTTGACCGGGCAATGCCGGTTGGCGACTACTTGGAGGAGGGCCTTCTCTGCAGCTGCCCCGGCCCTGTGGAATGATCTACCCGCAGAGATCCGGACCCTTCCCTCTCTCTCGGCCTTCCGGAAAGCCATTAAAACCTGGCTGTTCCGGCAGGCCTGGGGCTGTTGACCCCAAAATACGGTCCAGCCCCATTCAGAACGGAGTGCATGATGTGTTGTATTTTAAATCTATCTTTCTTCCCTATATCTTATTTTTTGATTATTTCTGTACTGTAAGCCGCCCGGAGTCCTACCGGATTGGGCGGCATATAAATGTTATTAAACTTATAAACTTAAACTTATTGTTAATTTTAATCGAATTTTTTTTAAAAATGTTATTGTTAATCTTAATTCGGTTTGTTTTTGGGATATTCTATTTCATTTTTTTAAACTTTTGTAATATGTGTTTTTTTAATGTTGTACGCCGCCCTGAGTCCTTGGGAGAAGGGCGGCATATAAATCCAATAAACCGTAAACCGTAAACCGTAATGACCAGCAAAATCTCTCTTGGTCAGATTCCATGTTCAGGACCATTTGGATGCTGGAGCCCCATATTTTAAAGATTCTTTAAAAAAAAAAAAAAACCTCCAGAAGAATGTCCCAAAGGTGCTTTTTCAAAAGGCAACTGGACTTTCTTTTTTTTTTAGCAGATTTTTTAAAATTATTTTTTCCCTTCTACAACACCTTATAGTCATTATATCAACATTGTTATGTCATCATACCTGTACATGTATATAATATTTCGCTACTATATTTACACACCTTTATACTCAGTTCTATATATATTTATATATATTGTTTTTTGGCTTAATTAATTTTATTCTTGTTTTGCAGCCGTTTGTACCAATTGTTCCAAATTTCATAATATTCCGACTCTTCTTTATCTTTTAATTTCAGAGTTAATTTGTCCATCTCTGCACAACCAAAGTTTTTTTTAATCACTAATTCGTCCGAGGGGGTATTATTTTGTTTCCAGCATTGGGCAAATGCTATTCTAGCTGTAGTTAGCAGATGTACTTAATGTTAATATGTACTTAATTTTCTTTGTATATTTCCCTTTGATTATTCCCAACAGAAAGATTTTCGGGTTTGTATTTTATCTGTTCTCCTGTAATTTCTTGCAACCATTTCCAATTTTTTGTCCAATATTTTTGTGTTTCCGGGCAGGTCCACCATATGTGATAATAAGTCCCTTCTACTTTTTTACACTTCCAGCAGGTCGGCTTCATGTTTGGGTACATTTTAGCCAATCTTGTTGGTGATAAATACCAATGATAAAACCTTTTGTATATATTTTCTTTAAGTGCTGCTGATCGTGTTAGTTTATAATTTGTGTTGGATTTTCTTTTTTTTCTTTGAAGGCGTTTCAGATCTGAAGAAGCTTCTTGGATGAGGAGCGAAACATCTTCAAAGGAAAAAAAACCCCAGAAAGTCCAGTCTTGAAAAAGCACCTTTGGGGCAACCATGATCAGGATGACTCAGAATCTCCATAGCCATCAAGAAAGAATGAATTAAAGAATAACCATTGCATTCAAACACACACACCCAAAATTAGTAAGTGTAAATTTATGTATCCTGCGCTATTGTGTAAAAATTATCATGCATACATCAAATTGTTCTAGCAGTCTTCCAATATCTCGGGGGCTGCCCCAAAAAAGAGGGAGTCAAACTATTCTCCAAAGGGTATAGAACGAAAAGCAATGGGTGGAAACTAATCAAGGAGAGAAACAACTTAGAACTGAGGAGGAATTTCCTGAGAGTTAGAACAATTAATCAGAAGTTGCTTCCAGAAATTCTGAATGCCCCAACACTGGAAGTCTTTAAAAGATGTTGGATAGCCATTTGTCTGAAACAGTATAAGGTTTCCTGCCTAGGCAGGGGGTTAGACTAGAAGACCTCCAAGGTCCCTTTCAACTCTACTATTCTATTCTAGTCTAATGAAAAGAAGATCTAGGGGAGACATGATAGCAGTATTCCAACATCTAAGGAGTTGCCACAAAGAGGAGGAGGTCAAGCCACTTCCCAAAACACTTGAGGGTAGGACAAGAAGCAATGGGTGGAAACTAATCAAGGAGAGAAGCAACTTAGAACTGAGGAGAAATTTCCAGTCAGAACAATGAATCAGTGGAACAGAAGTTGCCTCCAGAAGTTGTGAATCCTCCAACACTGGAGGTCTTTAAAAGATGTTGGATAGCCATTTGTCTGAAACAGTATAAGGTTTCCTGCCTAGGCAGGAGGGGGTTGGACTAGAAGACCTCCAAGGTCCCTTCCAACTCTGCTATTCTATTTGTATTTGTATTTAAATGTACATGTTGTACATTTGATATATGCATGATACACCATGCATACATCAAATCAATTTTACATTGCAATTTTTCATGCAATTTTACATACACAAATGTACATGATATATTTGTGTGTGTAAAATCATAATTATGATTTAAAATACAATTTCAAGTGTCCTAGTTTGGACGCCTGATCTATTTTTTTATTTTATTTTTCTATGAAATCTCCAGGGTCAGCTAAGAGGCATGCAGCCCTTCTAAAACTGATCTGAGTTGGGAATAATAAAAGGAAATTTAAGCAAAGAAATTCAATATATTATGCTTCATATAATTATTGCAGCAAGAATTTCATTTGCCCAAAACTGGAAACAAAAAAACATCCTCTCAAATGCAGAGATCATTAAAAAAAAGGTGCTAAAATGCGTGGAAATGGATAAATTAACAATGGGACTAAGGGATAGAGAAGAAACAGATATTACAATATTATTTAAAAAATCTTATTTGAAATAGGTGGTATAATTGGCTCGAAAAGACATGTAAAATTAATGCCTAATCAGTGCATAGAAAATATAACAAAATATATTCAGGTATATTTTCAGAAATCAATAGAGATGTAAATGTTGTATATATGTTGCATATATTCTAAAAATAATCATCACGAAACAAGGAGGTACATGTATGAAACAATAGGCCACAGAATGGAAAAGTAGAAATTAGAAAAAAGAATACCGATAATGGAAAGCTGTAAAAGTGTAATTGTGATTTTAATGTTTAAAAATGCCAAATAAAACTGATCTTTTAAAAAAAAACTTGATCTGAATATGGAAACTGATTGGAAAGGCTCAATTCCGCTTGACTTCCAATTCACATTGCAATCTGTAGGGGAAGCCAGCTCTGACCCCACATAATTTACAACCCCAATTATGACCTGTTTCCCTCCCCCCCCGGGTGTGTCATTAATCACATTCACCAATGGGGCCATTTATAGAGAACACTCCCCTCCAGTTGCTGTAAGTAACCCTGGGACACAGCCTTGAGAGAGATAAGTCTGGGATGTGCTTTTGCTGCCCCATTCCTCTTTTTTCCTATGTGCATAAAGTTTTTTATGTTTTCGTTTACAATACATTCACAAACATACATTCTTATAAATACTATTAACATTTATCACTATCTTCTTACAAATATAAAAAACACAATTGGGGTAACTTTCTTGACACCCCATACCTCCATCTTGTTTCACAACAGCCCTATCTTCTCCTTTCGTCTTCTCAAACTCCCTTCTCTGCCTTCTTCTTTCCTCCTCTCCTTCTTCTTCTTTTCTTCTTCCCTTCCCTTCCCCCCACTCCTCTTCTCTTCTCCTCCTGCTTACCCTCTCTCCTACTCTTACTTCCCCTCCCTTACTTCCTCTACTTTATCCTTCCTTCCTTCCTTCCTTCCTTCCTTCCTTCCTTCCTTCCTTCCTTCCTTCCTTCCTTCCTTCCTTCTTTCTTTCTTTCTTTCTTTCTTTCTTTCTTTCTTTCTTTCTTTCCCTTCTCATCCTCCCTCCTTTTCATTGTTGCCCTTGCTTATTTTCTTTCTCTGATGGATTGGCATTCCAGCAATCCCGACTTTATATTTACATGAAAATATTTTTCTCTGCAACATTTTACTTCCCAATAATAAATCCACTTGTACCCTTTTTGGCTTACATATTTGTACTTTAATGCTTTTCTATTTTTTCCCCTCCCCCAATCCTAATCTAATAATGTGTCTCCTGAGTTTCCCATCCCCCTTTTTCCTAATGGCAACTCGAGAGCAGGCCAGGGATGCCTTGAGTGTTGACAATCGGCGTCAATTGCTTTGATCCAAATCGGATCGGACTGGATCCACATCAGGGATGGGTTCCTGCCAGTTCTAACCTCTTCTATAGAAGAGGATCCACAAATCTACAGTGCCATTTAGAACCGGTTCCAGCTCTCTCTCCCCACCCATCCGCACATCATCAAGATGAAGAGCGAGAGGAGGAATTCTGGGAGTTGAAGTCCACAAGTCTTAAAGCTGTCAAGTTTGAACCCCCATGCAGTTTTTTTCTAAAGGGTTAGGGGTGCGAGGGTTTTGTAACTTGACAGCTTTAAGACTTGTGCGCTTCAAATGCCAGAGTTTCTGAGCCAACATTTTGGTGGCTAAGCAAGAGCATTGTTAAGTGAGTTTCACCACATTTTACAAGTTAGCAATAGCAATAGCAGTTAGACTTATATACCGCTTCATAGGGCTTTCAGCCCTCTCTAAGCGGTTTACAGAGTCAGCATATTGCCCCCAACAACAATCCGGGTCCTCATTTCACCCACCTCGGAAGGATGGAAGGCTGAGTCAACCTTGAGCCGGTGAGATTAGAACCGCTGAACTGCAGATAAGAGTCAGCTGAAGTGGCTTGCAGTACTGCACCCTAACCACTGCGCCACCTCGGCTACGCCCACCCAGTCACATTGTCAGCAAGCCACTCCCACCCCAGTCATATGGCCGGCAAGCCACTCCCACGAAGCAGGCCACACCTACAGAAGAGGTTCTAAACAAAATTTGAAACCCACCACTGATCCACATGCACACATCTGGCAGCAAAACCTTCTCTGAATCGGTTTGAAAGAAAGGGATTGGATTCCGCTTTGCCTCTGCAGGCCACCCCAAGAGGATGAAGGCACTTTGCCAAACGTCCTTTATGATTCCCTTCCAGGTATTGGCGTTGCCAATTGAAGGCTGCCAAAATGCCCGCGAACAGCTGGTCCTCCCAAGTCTTTTGCATTGCGAGGACTTTTTCTTTTAACATCGCCGCTTTGCATTCGCGCCCAGGAACACCAAGTTATGAATTTTGAAGGGAGGGAAGTGTCACGTGCTGAAATATGCGCTAAAAAACACCCCTTTTGGGAAAGTTTTTCCCTTTAATTGCTAGCCGGCCTGAAAGCCGAACGGAGAGGAGAATTAGGAGTTTGCAAAGTGTGTGAAAACATATCGAATCGTCCTTGTGCTGCTTATTGCTTACTCTTAAACTCGGCAAGGTTTCCCCCCACCCCTCTCTCTCTCTCTCTCTCTCTCTCTCTCTCTCTGCAAATGATAAATAGTGCAGTCAAGGTACACTGTCAGCAATTATCAGTCTGCTTAAAAAGCATACAGTACGAGAAGTGGAGAGGTCCAGCTCTCCATTTGATTTCCATCCCTTCCAGGGATCTGTGTTTATTTGTTTAGTATGCAAGAGACAAGATTTTTTCCCCCCCTTTCTTCTCTGGGAGGCCACTGGAACCATCCTGTCTGCAAGACTCTGCCACTGCCTCGTTGCGGGGAAAAACATCCCCTTTCCTCCCCTAATTGGCATCTTCCTCAAAAGAGCCTGCCTGTTTCTTTAAGCAGAGAAGAGCAACCGAGATGATGAGGGGACTAGAGGCTAAAACATGCGAAGAACGAAGAACGGTTGCTGGAACTGGGCATGGCGAATCTAGGGAAGAGAAGGACCAGGGGAGACAGGAGAGCAGTCTTCCAATATTTGAGGAGCTGCCCCAGAGAGGAGGGGGTCAAGTTGTTTTCCAAGGCACCCAAAGGCCAGACAAGGAACAATGGATGGAAACTGATCAAGGAGAGATTCAACATGGAAATAAGGAGGGATTTTTTTGACTGTGAGAACAATCAATCCATGGAACAGAAGTTGCCTTCAGAGGTTGTGGGAGCTTAATCACTGGAAGCTTTCAAGAAGAGACTGGACTGCCATCTGTCAGAAATGGAGCAGAGTCTCCTGCTTGAGCATGGGGTCGAACTAGATAGCAATAGCAATAGCAATAGCAGTAGACTTATATACCGCTTCATAGGCCTTTCAGGCCTCTCTAAGCGGTTTACAGAGAGTCAGCATATTGCCCCCAACAATCTGGGTCCTCATTTTACCCACCTCGGAAGGATGGAAGGCTGAGTCAACCCTGAGCCGGTGAGATTTGAACCGCTGACCTGCTGATCTAGCAGTAGCCTGCAGTGCTGCATTTAACCACTGTGCCACCTTGGCTTAGATGACCTCCAAGGTCCCCTTCAACTCTGTCTACTCTAGTCTGTTCCATCTTCTATTTCGATTTTGATTTCTATTCCTATTCATACTCTACTCTACGTTCTATTCTATCATACAATAATACAATAGCAGAGTTGGAAGGGATCTTGGAGGTCTTCTAGTCCAACCCCCTCCTGCCTAGGCAGGAAACTCTATACCGTTTCAGACAAATGGCTATCCAACATCTTCTTAAGAACCTCCAGTATTGGAGCATTCACAACTTCTGGAGGCAACTTCTGTTCCACTGATTAATTGTTCTCACTGTCAGGAAATTTCTCCTCAGTTCTAAGTTGCTTCTCTCCTTGGTGATGTTCCATTCATTGCTTCTTATCCTACCTTCAGATGCTTAACTCCCTCTTCTTTGGGGCAGCCCCTGAGATATTGGAAGACTTCTATCATGTCTCCCTTAGTCCTTCTTTTCATTAAATTAGACATACCCAGTTCCTGCAATTGTTCTTCATATGTTTTAGCCTCCAGTCCCCTAATCCTCTTTGTTGCTCTTCTCTGTATTCTTTCTAGTTTCCACCCATTCTATTCTATTCTATTCTATTCTATTCTATTCTATTCCACTGTGAAGTGGTATATAAGTCTACGTGCTATTGCTAGTGCTACTGCTACTAAATAAAGACTTTTTTGAGCTTCTAGAATTAAACTCCTGACACCCTTAATCTCTGAAGTTCGAGACAGCAGAAAACAGTGTTGTTGCTTTTGCAGGCAGATTGCCAACCATGTGTGTGTTCGCATGTGTCTGCGTGTTTCTCTCTTTTAAAGAACACAATCTTTGTTGTTTCGCTTTGGGGCTGGTTCACACGTCCTTGACTAGCACACGGTGTGATCGTTTTGTAACTCGCACCTCAAACTGTTTTCATCAAAGAGCTCGGGGCTTTTGAAGCGTTTGCAAAGGATGGCAAGGAACTCAAACTCAGTTGCGGCTTTCCAACTGTACCGATTTCTTGGAAGAACGTCACGAATTCTCAGAGAAGACAGCATTTCCCCCCCAAAAAGGAGAGAGTTTTGACTTCAAGGCAGAAGGATCCAAGAGTATCTTATTCAAACATGGTAGAACATAAATAGGAGTGTGTGTATGTGTATCCCCCCCCCCCCGTTCTTTTAGTCCAGGAGGGGGAGAAATATCCAGTCTGATGGAACAGGATCAAAGTAAAATGAGAGGATTTTGACACTACCTAAGTAGGTGTAAGATGTAGTGAAGCCATCCCCGAAACCCATAGAGAAGAGAAGAGACATTGGAAGAATAGAATAGAATATAATAGAGAAGAGACGAGAATTGGAAGAAGAGAAGAGAAGAGACATTGGAAGAATAGAATAGAGAAGAGACGAGAATTGGAAGAAGAGAAGAGACATTGGAAGAATAGAAGAGAAGAGAATAGAGAAGAGAAGAGATGAGAAGAGACATTGGAAGAATAGAATAGAGAAGAGACGAGAATTGGAAGACGAGAAGAGAAGAGAAGAGAAGAGAAGAGAAGAGACATTGGAAGAATAGAAAAGAAGAGAAGAGACATTGGAAGAATAGAATAGAATGGAGAAGAGAAGAGACATTGGAAGAATAGAATAGAAGAGAAGAGACATTGGAAGAATAGAATAGAATGGAAGAGAGAAGAGAAGAGACATTGGAAGAATAGAATAGAATAGAGAAAAGAAGAGAAGAGACATTGGAAGAATAGAATAGAATAGAATAGAGAAGAGGCATTGGAAGAATAGAATAGAGAAGAGACAAGAATTGGAAGAAGAGAAGAGACATTGGAAGAATAGAAGAGAATAGAATAGAGAAGAGAAGAGATGAGAAGAGACATTGGAAGAATAGAATAGAGAAGAGACGAGAATTGGAAGAATAGAAGAGAATAGAATAGAGAAGAGAAGAGATGAGAAGAGACATTGGAAGGATAGAATAGAGAAGAGATGAGAATTGGAAGAATAGAAGAGAAGAGAAGAGATATTGGAAGAATAGAAGAGAAGAGACATTGGAAGAATAGAATAGAGAAGAGACGAGAATTGGAAGAATAGAAGAGCATTGTAAGAATAGAATAGAAAAGAATAGAATAGAGAAGAGAAGAGACATTGGAAGAGAAAAGACATTGTAAGAATAGAATAGAATAGAATAGAGAAGAGAAGAGACCAGACATTGGAAGAATAGAATATAGAAGTGAAGAGACATTGGAAGAGAAGAGACATTGGAAGAGAAGAGACATTGGAAGAATAGAATAGAATAGAATAGAATAGAGAAGAGACATTGGAAGAATAGAATAGAGAGGAGAGGAGAAGAGAAGAGGCAATGTAAGAATAGAATAGAATAGAGAAAAGAAAGAGACATTGTAAGAATAGAATAGAATATTATAGAATAGAATTGAATAACAGAGCTGGAAGGCGCCTTGGTGGTCTTCTAGTCCAACCCTCTGCTCAAGCAGGAGAACCTATACCATTTCAGATAAATGGCTGTCCAATCTCTCCTTAAAAACCTCCAGTGATGGAGTACCCACAACCTCTGGAGGCCAGCTGTTCCACTGGTTCACTCTCCTCACTGTTAGAAAGTTTCTCTTCAATTCCAAGTTGCTTCTCACCTTGATTAGTTTCCATCCATTGCTTCTTGTCTTGCCTTCTGGTGCTTTGGAAAATAAATGGCCCCCTCTTCTTTGGGGCAGCCCCTCAAATACTGGAATACTGCTTACATGTCACCTCCTAGTCCTTCTTTTCTCTAGACTAGCCAAACCCAAATCTCCAGCTGTTCATCCTATGTTTTAGTCCCCAGGCCTTTGATCCCCTTAGTCGCTCTTCTCGTCTCTTTATTCCAAAGCCTCAACAACGTTTTTGTAGTATGGTGACCAAAATCGGTTGCAGTATCCCAGGTGTGGCCTTACTAAAGTTTTACAAAGCGGTAAAGCTCAAGTGGCTCAGCGGCTAAGACACTGAGCTTGTTGATTAGAAAGATTGGCAGTTTGGGGGTTCAAATCTCCAGTGCCGTGTAACGGAGGGAGCTCCCGTTACTCCTGCCAACCGAGCAGTTCAAGAGCACGTCAAAAATGCAAGTAGAAAAATAGGAACCACCTTTGGTGGGAAGGGAACAGCGTTCCATGCACCTTCGGCATTGAGTCATGCCGGCCACATGACCACGGAGACGTCTTCGGACAGCGCTGGCTCTTTGGCTTTAAAACGGAGATGAGCACCGCCCCCTAGAGTCGGGAATGACTAGCGCCTATGTGCCAGGGGAAGCTTTACCTTTAAAGCTCATTTTCTAATGGCGTAGCGGAGAATTTCTGGAGCACCTCGCCCCTTTCCTTCCTTTCCAAATCTCAAAAATATCTGTGTCAATTGGTTGTCAAACGGAGTCTCAATCCTTCTCTCTCTTCATAGACTCTTCCGCGCTTCCCCATGTCAAGCTTAGTCTTGGCTGCCTCGGGCGATGGGAAAATGAAGGCAGGGAACAAGCATTGATTGACGGCGTAAACCGGGAGAATGAATCGGAGGGGGAATCTCTCTGCAACTCCGCTCTCTTTTCAAATCACATCCATCGCGCAGTTGTCTGGCGAGAAGACCGGCCGTTGAGTGCCGGGAGCCAGCGTGGCAGCTAATAATTCCACATTTGATGTGGATCAATTATTGATGCGACATTAGCGAAATGCACACAGGCCGCAGACTGCCAAGTCGACAAGATGGGCACGCTTCAGAACTCTTCCTTCAAACCAGGCAGGCCTCCGAGAGCTTTGCAACGCTCTAACAGATTAACAGAGTTGGAAGGGACCTTGTAGGTCATCTAGTCCAACCCGCTGCTCAAGCAGGAGAGCCTCCTTGAGCCATCTGACGGATGGCAGTCCAGTCTCTTCTTGGAAGCCTCCATTGATGAAGCTCCCACGACTTCCGAAGGGAACTTCTGTTCCTTGGGTTGATTGTTCTCGCCGTCAGAAAATGTTCTCCTTATTTCTAAGTTTGAATCAATCAATCAGAATGGAGGTGGAAGGGACCTTGTAGGTCATCTAGTCCAACACCCTGCCCAAGCAGGAGAATCCACACCATTTCTGACAGATGGGAGTCCAGTTTTTTCTTGAAAGCTTCCAGGGATGAAGCTCCCACAACTTCTGTTCCATTGTTCTCACTGTGAGAAAGTTCCTCCTTATTTCCAGGTTGAATCTCTCCTTGTTCAGTTTCCATCCATTATTCCTTGGCTGGCCTTTGGGTGCCTTAGAAAATAGCTTGGACTCCACCCCCCCAGTACCTATAAGTACTGCATCCATTTTGGTCACCACCCTATAAAAAAGGTCCGGAGACTCTAGAAAGAGTGCAGAGATGAGCCACCAAGATGATTAGGGGACTGGAGGCCCAAACATTTGAAGAACAGTTGCTGGAATTGGGTGTGTCTAGTTTAATGAAAAGAAGGACTAGGGGAGACATGATAGCAGTGTTCCAATATTTGAGGGACTTCTGCAAAGAAGAGGGGGCGAGGGGTCAAACCAGGGGTGAAATCCATCAGGTTCTGGAAAACTGGTAGTGGAAATCTTGAGTAGTTTGGAGAACTCCTTCTGTCTAGTCTAGTGAAGAGACCTGAACAAGGAGAAAAACTATGCAAATATTTTCCCAGTGAGGTGCTGTGCAAGGAAAGTCTGGGCACAGAGTCTCTGAGATTCACGGACAGATCTTCACACTCCTGAAATGAATGAACAAATTGCCTCCTGCAAACTCCTCTCCCCTTTCGCTCCTCTTTTATTTCCTATGGGAGGGGCCATTCACCGTCTACCTGTAGCTTTACTCCCAAGTCGACCCTGATTTCTGAGTTGTTCTTTTCTTCTGGCAGTTCTGTGCATGGGCACACTGGGAACAGGCTCCAGCTGTTCCTCTGCCTCACTGCTGTCTGACTCTGAAGGCAGCTGAGAACTGCCAGACGGCCTCGGCCCCGTCTCTGCCTCCGACGCAGAGCCCTCGTCTGACCTTCCTTCAGCCCCCAGGACTGGCCCATGTTCCTCCCCAACCTCCTCACTGTCTGACTCTGCTGCCAGCCCCACTGGCCACTGGCAGGCCACAACTTTCTGATTCTAGTGCATGGCTTCTTGCGAAGTGTAGTTCGGCTTGGCTTGCTTCAGTTCCCGTTACTTCAGCCTGACATAACCCCACAGTGCCCCGGTGCAAAAAAGGGTGTAATCTGGTTAATATCATCAGTCAGGTTTTGCAAGAAGCAGATGACAATCTGGAGGATAACTGCTATTTCATGCCTACATTTAATCTTGCTGTGCTGGCTAATTTACACCACCACCACCCCACCCACACACATGAGTGTGAACATTCACACCCTTGACAACTTGCAAAGGCATCATTGCCGATGATCTTTATCCTGAAGGGAGAGCTGGGGAAGGGGCACTACTAGTTCCAGTGCTACCTTAGGTGTAAAGCCATTGAGGTTTTAAATGGTGTAGGATCTCCTGCTTGGGCGGGGGGTTGGACTAGATGACCTACAAATCCCTTCCAACTCTATTAATCTAATCTAATCTAATCCACTTCTAACCTAATAGGTTGAAGTGAAATAATGACTGGTTCTTTACCAGGAACCAGCAAGCCAAAACCCTCTATATTTCTAGATAGATAGATAGATAGATAGATAGATAGATAGATAGATGGATGGATGGATGGATGGATGGATGGATGGATGGATGGATGGATGGATGATAGGTAGGTAGGTAGGTAGATAGATAGATGATAGATAGAGATAGATAGATAGATAGATAGATAGATAGATATAGATAGATAGATAGATAGATAGATAGATAGATAGATGATAGATAGTGATAGATGATAGATAGATAGATAGATAGATAGATAGATAGATAGATAGATAGAAAGATAGAAAGATAGATAGATGATAGATAGATGATAGATAGAGATAGATGATAGAGAGAGAGAGGGGGGGGAGAGAGAGAGAGAGAGAGAGAGAGAGAGAGAGAGAGAGAGAGAGAGAGAGAGAGAGAGAGATAGATAGATAGATAGATAGATAGATAGATAGATAGATAGATAGATGGATGATAAAATTCTTTATTGGCCAAGTGTGGTTGGACACACAGGGAATTTGTCTTTGGTGCAACACTGGAAGTTTTTAAAGAAGATGTTGGATAGCCATTTGTCTGAAGTGGTGTAGAGTTCCTGCCTAAGCAGAGGGATGGACTAGAAGACCTCCAAGGTCCCTTCCAACTCTGTTATTCTATTCCATTCCATTCCATTCCATTTTATTCTATTCCATTCCACTCTAAACTATACTATTCTGCATTTTCTCCTGTTCTGTTCTGTTCTATTCCATTCCATTCCATTCCACTCTAAACTATACTATTCTGCATTTTTCTCCGATTCTGTTCTGTTCTGTTCTGTTCTGTTCTATTCTATTCTATTCTATTCTATTCTATTCTATTCTATTCTAAATGTAATATCACCAAGATCCATCCCCCCCCCCGGTAATGGAATTATTGCAATTACAGAAACATTATGGAATAGTATCTTCATTGTTCTACTCCACTATCTTCCTCAAATCCCAACCCTACCCCATCATGACTGTTTTCAAGCTGTGTTGACCACATCTGGAGATATTGAGTAACATGACCTTAATGAGAGAAGCGAAGGACCTTGGTTAGGGTCTGCTGGTCCATTGAGAAAGCAACATAATGAGTGGCTGGAGAACAGGAAAGCCATAATATGTTTACTCTGATTTTCAGTCTGGGGGTACGAGCCACCAAATAGTTCCATTATATGATAATTATTTGGTATTAAATTATTGAAGCAGTTAAATTATTTACGTTGTTTTGAAGACACAGGCCAGACTGGCTACTGGTTTCAAAAGAAAAATGAAATAAGCACGTCTTCCTCAATGCGTTGGGAGACATGGGAGACAGTGGCATGTCTAGAGGTTTTCATAAATTTCAACTCAAGAAGAAGTATGGAGGCGGGGAGAAGAAAGAACCCCAAAACTCAGAAACATCATATTGAAAAAAAATTGAAAAATCGAGGCCAGAGCCTTTGGTCTTACAAGCCAAGATGCTCAAGTTTTCAATTGCTTGTCCTTCTAATTTCAATAACCTCTCCCCCTAAACCAGTGGTTCCCAAACTTGGCAACTTTAAGACTTGTGGACTTCAACTCCCAGAATTCTCCAGCCAGCTCTGCTTAAAGTTGCCAAGTTTGGGAACCACTGCCCTAAACCATTCTAAAAGGTAAAAGTAAAAGGTTCCCCTGGCACATCTGAGCTAGTCGTTCCCGACTCTAGGGGGCGGTGCTCGTCTCTGTTTCAAAGCCAAAGAGCCAGCGCTGTCCGAAGACGTCTCCATGGTCATGTGGCCAGCATGACTCAACGCTGAAGGCGCACGGGACGCTGTTTCCTTCCCACCAAAGGTGGTTCCTATTTTTCTACTTGCATTTTTGACCTGCTTTTGAACTGCTTGGTTGGCTGAAGCTGGGACAAGTCACGTGAGCTCCCTCTGCTACGTGGCACTCAGGATTCGAACCGCCGAACTGCTGACCTTTCTGATCGACAAGCTCAGCGTCTTAGCCACCGCACCGTACAGACAATAGCAATAGCAACAGCAGTTAGACTTATATACCGCTTCATAGGGCTTTCAGCCCTCTCTAAGCGGTTTACAGAGTCAGCATATCGCCCCCACAATCTGGGTCCTCATTTCACCCACCTCGGAAGGATGGAAGGCTGAGTCAACCTTGAGCTGATGAGATTTGAACCGCCGAACTGCAGCTAGCAGTCAGCTGAATTGGCTGCAGTACTGCACTCTAACCACTGCGCCACCTCGGCTCTTAAGCCTCCTTATCTTTCCCCATTTCCCCAACTGAAAGGGATTTATGAGACGATCTGAAAGGGAGCTGCAGTTCAGAGTGATGGTGAACCTCATAAGTGAGGGGTCCTTGGTGTTCTCTGAGTTGGGTTGTTTTCTTATAGACATTTCAATCATCAGTCTTAGCAAGAGCCGAGGTGGCGCAGTGGTTAGGGTTGCAGTACTGCAGGCCACTTCAGCTGACTGTTATCTGCAGTTCAGCAGGTCAGCGGTTCAAATCTCACCGGCTCAGGGTTGACTCAGCCTTCCATCCTTCCGAGGTGGGTGAAATGAGGACCCAGACTGTGGGAGCGATATGCTGCTTCTGTAAACCGCTTAGAGAGGGCTGAAAGCCCTATGAAGCGGTATATGTCTAACTGCTAGAAGGGAGCGGGCTTTGTTATATGTTCTTTCTAGCACTTATGATGCTCCCTAGTTGGGGCATGAAACGTCTGCAAGAAAACCACCAAGCTCAGAGAGCACCAAGGACCCCACAGTCCTCCTCCCCCTCCTCCTCCTTTTCTCCTTCCTCTTCTTCCTCCCCCCCTCCCCTTCCTTTCTAGCACCGATGGTGTTTCCTAGTTGGGTAATGGAACGTCTGCAAGAAAACCACCAAGCTCAGAGAGCACCAAGAACCCCACAGTCGTCGTCCTCCTCCTCCTCCTCCTCCTCCTCCTCCTCCTCCTCCTCCTCCTCCTCCTCCTCCTCCTCCTCCTCCTCCTCCTTTTCTCCTTCCTCTTCTTCCTCCCCCCTCCCCTTCCTTTCTAGCACTGATGGTGTTTCCTAGTTGGGTAATGGAACGTCTGCAAGAAAACCACCAAGCTCAGAGAGCACCAAGAACCCCACAGTCGTCCTCCTCCTCCTCCTCCTCCTCCTCCTCCTCCTCCTCCTCCTCCTCCTTTTCTCCTTCCTCTTCTTCCTCCCCCCCTCCCCTTCCTTTCTAGCACTGATGGTGTTTCCTAGTTGGGTAATGGAACGTCTGCAAGAAAACCACCAAGCTCAGAGAGGACCACCGATGATCCCTCCACCAAGAGTCTCGGATTGAGAGCAAACTCATTCTTCACCGGCGTCGCAATTAGCATTGGCTTCCAGGGAGTTCCCTGTCATTAAGATCAGCAAGTTTTGATCCGGGTGGGAGCTTATGCTACATAGCTCCCCCCCCCGATAAAAGATTCTCCTTTATCAGAAATTCCCAAATCTCTACTTAAAATCTTTTGCGCTGGGGAAGAAGGGGAAGGAGAGCAAAACTCCACAAACCATAGAGCAGTGGGGGAAAAAAATATGGAGGAGAATCTGTTGCTAGAGCTCCTACCTGGGAAATAGAAAACCATTTATAATCCACCTAATCTCCTCTCAATTTTCCTCCCACCTAGGAAAGACAGGAGGTTCATCCATTTGGGACTCTGTAGGGGAAGGAGAAGATCAGCTAAATGGATATTATAACTCTTCCGAAATCTGGCGTTCAAACATTTGCTGTGTCCAGAAAACAAGACTTTGATGATTTCATTATTTCCTTTGTGTCGTTCCCCCCCCCACAAACCCAAATCTAACTGCCCCAGATATGCCAAAATCAAAACCTCAGATATCCCTATTTCTTTAAACGACACATGTGAAAGGAAATAATGAAAGAAGTGGGGGGGGGGGAGGGAAACAAAGAGATAAAAGCTAACGGAAAGAGAAATGAATGTGATGTCTCATCTGATACTGCAGAGAGGGGAGAGGGAGAAAGAAGGAGGGAGAGAGAGAAAGAGAGAGGGAAGGAGCGGGAGGGAGGGACAGAGAGGGAGAGGAAAATAAAGAGAGTGGGAGAAAAAGAGGGAGAAAGAGGGGAGAGAGAGGGAAAGAGAAAGAGAAGGAGGGGAAGGGGGAGAGGAAGCCAGAGAGAGGGGGAGAGAGAAAGAGGGGAGAGAGAGAAAGAGGGGAAGAGAGAGGGAAGGTGAGGGAGGGAGGGACAGAGAGGGAGAGGAAAACGAAGAGAGGGGGAGAGAGGGGAGAGAAAGAAGGAGAAAGAGGAGAGAGAGAGGGAAAGAGAGGGAAAGAGAAGGAGGGGGAGGGGGAGAGGAAGCCAAAGAGAGGGGGAGAGAGAAAGAGGGGAGAGAGAGAAAGAGGTGAAGAGAGAGGGAAGGAGAGGGAGGGAGAGGGCGAGAGGGAGACATTTTGGTTCCCATCCAAGAAGTTTCTTCAGTTCTTCAGGAAGCAACTGGACTTAGTTTTCCCTTGAAGATGTTTTGCTTCTCACCCAAAAAGCTTCTTCAGTTCTTTAGAGGGCAACTGAACTTTATTTTTCCTTGAAGACATTTCGCTTCTCACCCAAGAAGCTTCTTCAGTTCTGAAGACTTGGGGAGCCAACAAATGCTTGCATCTGGTCGGCCTTTTTACAGTTCGATCTGCCAAGGAGGAGACAGATAATTTTGCTGGAAACCTGCTCTTTATCCTTCTTATTTGCAGTCAATATCTCTGATTGTACAAATGCATCAGAGGGGAAGGGGGATGAAAAGAAGGATGGCCATAGAAGACCAAGAAGAGAAAAAAAAAAATCAATCTAATGTGAATAGAAGGTGTTTACACACTTAAACCCAGAGATGCCGCTTTCCGATCGATTCGTCCACCCGCAGTGGTGAAATTCGGGTATTTGAAGCTGGGCTAGTAATGCAACAGAAGACAGCTAAGCGGAATATCCTTCCTCATGGATTTTTTTTTTTAGAAAAATCTTATTATTATTCTCCTTTTGTAGGAGTTTCAGTGAAATATGCAAGCACAGCGTTCCATTTTTTTTCCCACCCTGCCTTCCCACGGACTGCAGAGCCTGTCCAGCCATTCAATCTATGCAGCAGCCAGAAAATAAGATCATTTGCATTGGGGGGGGGGGGGGAGAAAGAAAAGCAAAATATTTCCCCCCCCCTCCTGCCGGGCTTGGTGGCTGAAGGATTTATGAGTGGCCTCGTCTCTGCAAATTCAAGATAGGCCCAGATTTCAAAATGTCTTTCTAGAATCAAAAGTGAAGTGTTAGTACTGCTTTATGAAAGCCTTAGTAAGGCCACACCTGGAATATTTCCCCATCCAGTTTTGGTTAACAGGTTAGGAAGAAAAAAGAGATGTTAAGAGTTTGGAAAAAGTGCAGAGAAGGGCAACGAAGAGGGTTAAAGACCTGGAGGCAAAAATGCATGAAGAACGGTTGCAGGAATGGAATTTGGTTAGTCTAGAGCAGTGTTTCTCAACCTTGGCAACTTGAAGATGTCCGGACTTCAACTCCCAGAATTCCCCAGCCAGCATTTGCTGGCTGGGGAATTCTAGGAATTGAAGTCCGGACATCTTCAAGTTGCCAAGGTTGAGAAACACTGCTCTAGAGAAAATAAGGACTGGGGTTTGTGTGTGTGTGTGTGTGTGACATGATAGCAGGATTCCAATATTTGAGGGGCTGTCACAAAGAAGAGGAGGTCAATTTATTTCCCAAAGCACCAGAAGGCAAAACAAGAAACGATGGAAGGAGAGAGGCAACTTGGAATTAAGGAGAATCTTCCTAACAGTGAGGACAATTAACCAGTGGGGACAGAAATTGCCTTCAGAAAAACCGGGAAATTCCACAAAAAGAGGAAGTAATTAGGGAAATTCTGATTTGTGCCGAAATGGATAAATCGACATGGGAATTGAAGAACAAAGATGAATCAGAATATTATAAGATCTGGGATACATTTTATCGATGGTTGGGGGGGTGGGGGGTAGGAAAGACCGCCAAAATAAGTAAGAACTGAGATTTATAGAATGGAGATTAGAATTATGTATGAAATAATAACAGTGAAATTGTATAAGATAAGAACAAAGCAACATGGCTGGAAAATACGATGTCTTTATATTTGTAAATACTGAATAGAGCAATTGTAAATAAGCATGGTGGTTATGATATTTTAACTTTATATTTTAGTATGTATGGCAAAGACATTGCCAGGATGGTTACATTGTGTCCAGTGTTTTAATGTGTGTTCAATAATAAAACTTTTTAAAATAAAATAAAGGAACTGCCTTCAGAAATCAGAAATCAGTCACTTATCTGAAATGGTTCTCTTTTTGAGCAGGGGGCTGGACTAGAAGACCTCCAATACCCCTTCCAGCTCTATACTAGTCTAAGTCTTTATTACAATCTAAACCAGCATAAAATAGTCCCCTTTTTCCCACCATTCTCCAGAAATAGAAAGCATGCAGGTGAAATTCAATCCTGAAAAAAATAAGGTTCTACATTTAGGCAAGAAAAACAAAATGCACAGGTACAGTATAGATGGCACCTTGCTCAATAGCAGTAACTGTGAGAGGGATCTTGGAGTCCTAATGGACAACCATTTAAATAGGAGCCAGCTGTGGGCAGCATCTGCCCAAAAAGCCAGCGCAGTTCTAGGCTGCATCAACAGAGGGATAGAATCAAGATCACGTGAAGGGTTAATGCCACTTTTTAATGCCTTGATAAGGCCACACTTGGAATACAGCATCCAGTTTTGGTCGCCACAATGTAAAAAAGATGTGGAGACTCTGGAAAGAGTGCAGAGAAGAGCAACAAAGAGGATGAGGGGACTGGAGGCTAAAACATCTGAAGAACGGTTGCTGGAACTGGGTATGTCTAGTTTATTGAAAAGAAGGACTAGGTGAGACATGATGGCAGTCTTCTTGATATCTCAGGGGCTGCCCCAAAGAAGAGGGAGTGAAGCTATTACTAAAAACACCTGAAGGCAGGACAAGAAGAAATGGGTGGAAACTAATCAAGGAGAGAAGCAAGTTAGAACTGAGAAGAAATTTCTAGGATAGTTGGAACAATTAATCAGTTTGCCTCCAGAAGTTTTGAACACTCCAACGTTGGAAGTTTTTAAGAAGATGTTGGATATCCATTTGTCTAAAGGGGTGTAGGGTTTCTTGCCTAGGCAGAGGGTTGGACTAGAAGACCTCCAAGGTCCCTCCCAACTCTGTTATTCTCTTCTATTCTATTAAAAAAAAGAAAAGAAAACTCTAAAATTACTTCCCAAGGTCTCCGTTATGTTCCAGACTGTCATTAATTCTGAGTGGCAACCCTGGCTTTTATTGAGAGAGTTCAGCTCATTGAAACTTGGCCTTATTGACAAGGAGCGAAACAGAAATATTGAATTTAGATTCTTTGGCAAGGAAAACAGATGATGCTCTGCAGCTACAGTTCCGAGATCCCAGCCTTCAGATTTAAGAGCTACAGGCCTTTTATTTGTTTATTGTTACACATCCTGAAATTTTGGAGGATGGTGAGAACAACCAACGCATGGAACAGAAGTTGTGGGAGCTTCATCCCTGGAAGCTTTCCAGAAGAAACTGGACTGCCATCTGTGAGAAATGGTGTAGGGTCTCCTGCTTGGGGGGGGGGGGGTTGGGCTAGATGATCTACAAGGTCCCTTCCACTTCTGTTAATCTGTAAAGGATACTGAGACTCTAGAAAGAGCGCAGAGAAGAACAACTAAGATGATTAGAGGACTGGAGACTAAAACATATGAAGAACGTTTGCAGGGACTGGGCATGGCTGGTCTAGTGAAGAGACGGACCAGGGGAGACAGGATAGCAGCCTTCCAATATTTGGGAGGAGGGGGTCAAGCTATTTACCAAAGCACGTGAAAGTTAGACAAGGAATAATGGATGGAAACTAAACAAGGAGAGATTCAACCTGGAAATAAGGAGAAATTTTCTGACAGTGAGAACAATCAACTCATGGAACAGAAGTTGTGGGAGCTTCATCCTCGGAAGCTTTCAAGAAAAGACTGGACTCCCATCTGTCAGAAATGATGTAGGTTCTCCTGCTTGGATGTAGGGTTGGACTAGATAACCCTCAAGGTACCTTCCAGATTTATTCTGATTGATTGATTCAACCTAGAAATAAGGAGAAATTTTCTGACAGCAAGAACAATCAACCCATGGAAGAGAAGTTGCCTTCAGAAGTTGTGGGAGCTTCATCCCTGGAAACTTTCAAGAAGACACTGGACTGCCATCTGTCAGGAATGGTGTAGGGTCTCCTGCTTGGGCAGAAGGGGGTTGGACTAGATGGCCTACAAGGTCCCTTCCAACACAGTTATTCTGTCTAGATCCCTGGTGTGCCATCTAAGGGTGGACACCCTGTAGACTGTTTTCCAATTCTGTTCGGTTCCCAAGCTGTCACTCGCAACCATTTGGCCCAATATTCTGCAACTGCGGGTCCCATGTTAATGAGATTCTAATCTCCTGCAGGGAATTGCATACTCATTTGCAAAAAAACAAGGCTGCAAGAACCTGAAGGCATCTACTGACCATTTTTCTTCACTGATTTGTAATTAGTTGTTTTGCAGTAGAACTGGCTGTCCAGGTTACGCGTATGTGTGTTTTTAAGACTGCTAATCATTAGCAGTCCATCAACCTCTTTGCAATCTGTTTATTTACTGGAGTTTTTATTTATATTTTTAGTCCTATGGTTTGCCACCCAAAAACACTTGATTGTGACATGGTGGGCTATACAAATTGCTTAAATAAATAGAATAGAAGAGGGAATAGAATGGAATGGAATAGAATAGAAAATGGAATGGAATAGAACAAAAATAGAATAGAATGGAATGGAATGGAATAGAACAAAAAATAGGAATGGAATGGAATGGAAAATAGAATATAATAGAATATAGAATGGAATGGAATAGAGTAGCATAGCATAGAGTAGAATAGAATAGATAATAGAATAGAATAGAAAATAGAATAGAATAGGAAATAGAATAGAATAGAAAATAGAATAGAATAGAGAATGTAGAATAGAATAGAGAGGAATAGCATAGAATAGAGAATGTAGAATAGAATAGAAAATAGGATTGAATAGAATAGAGAATAGAATAGAATAGAATAGAATAGAATAGAATATAGAATGGAATAGAGTAGAATATAGAATGGAATAGAATAGAATATAGAATGGAATGGAATAGAGTAGAATAGAATAGAAAATAGAATAGAATAGAATAGAAAATAGAATAGAAAATAGAATGGAATAGACTAGAATAGATATTAGAATAGAATAGAAAATGGAATAGAATAGAAAATAGAATAGAGAATAGAATAGAATATAGAATGGAATGGAATAGAGTAGCATAGCATAGCATAGAGTAGAATAGAATAGAAAATAGAATAGAATAGAATAGAATAGATATTGGAATAGAATAGAAAATGGAATAGAATAGAAAATAGAATGGAATGGAGTAGAATATGGAATGGAATAGAGTAGCATAGCATAGAGTAGAATAGAATAGAAAATAGAATAGAATAGAATTCTACCATCTGGATGAAAGGTGAACACCTGAATAAGAAATAAGTCAGGTAGATCCAGGAGGCTGCTAGCATAACCAGGCAAATATCAGCATGTCTCATTGACAGGCGTTGAGCCCCTGCCAATTTAAAAATTACAGTAACATCGATTTCCCCATAAACCTTCCAGCTCTTATGATTTATTCATTCTTCTGTTTGGGTTTTAATTTTAAATGATTCCTAAATAAGGGTGACCTGACAACACCTTTCATCTCCAGGAAGGCTAGCAAAAGAGAATGCAAATGTTTCCTTCCCTCGCTCTTTTCTGGAAATGCAAATCGCAGTGAGCAAAGAGGGGAGGGGGGTTGGAATTAAGGAAGGTTCCCCAAACGGATTAGGAATGAGCCCTCCCTAAGAGAAGAGGCACCTGAGCTCGGACAGATTACAATTTGCAAACCTGCAAATAAATTTTTTTAAAAAACGTCTTTCTTGTTGTTTCCTAATGCAAAGACCTCCCCAGGAGCTTTTATCATGCATTTGTTAACCGTTTTATTTTCAGGGTACCCAAGAACATAAACAGAGCATATGAGGCTGAGAAAGCCGTTCTTTTAGAATTCTCAACTTTTGCAAAGAAACAAAAAGGGACTTCCGAAATGCAAAACCACTGGGGGAAAATGAAGCACAGGTTTGTTTTCCCCACCCCCTTCCTTCTAAATATTCGTGGTCTGACGGGAGGCCTCCAGAAGTGGGCTTCACGTCACTTAACAACAGGTTCATCCACAATCGAAAATGTGAGCACACGTGTGTGCAGGCTTTGCTGGCACACTGCATCTAAACCACGGCGATTATATAGACAGAATAGCAAGGGGGGCAGCCGCTGGCCCAGTGGTGGGTTTCAATTTTTTTTAGAACCTCTTCTGTAGGTGTGGCCTGCTTTGTGGGAGTGGCTTGCCAGCCATGTGACTGGGTGGGGGTGGCCAACTGGTAAAATGTGGTAAAACTCACTTAACAACACTCTTGCTTAGCAACCAAAATGTTGGCTCAGAAACTCTAGCATTTGAAGCACGCAAGTCTTAAAGCCGTCAAGTTACAAGACCTTCGCATCCCTAACCCTTTAGAAAAAAAACTCCGGGGTGTTCAAACTTGACAGCTTTAAGACTTGTGGACTTCAACTCCCAGAATTCCTCCTCCAGTCATGTTGGCTCAGGAACTCTGGCATTGAAGTGTGCAAGTCTTAAAGCTGTCAAGTTACACGACCCTTGCACCCCTAACCCTTTAGGGAAAAAACCCCTAACCCTTTAGGGGAAAAAACTTGACAGTTTTAAGACTTGCACACTCCAATTCCCAGAATTCCTCCTCTCGCTCTTCATCTTGATGATGTGCAGATGGGCGGGTGGAGGGAGATGGAACCAGTTCTAAATGGCACTGTAGATTTGTGGAACCTCTTCTAGAGAAGAGGTGAGAACTGGCAGGAATTCACCCCTGCGCTGGCCATAATTACTGGTTCGGCTGAACCGGTCCAAACTGACTGAATCCCACTGAATCCTGGAGGCCTCGTATAAATTAAAATCTGAAAGAGTGACTTTGGGAAGGAGTTTTGCTTCTTGTGTCCTTCTCTGATTGTTATCCAATTTGATTAAATTAAATGGGGTTTTCCCCCCACCATCTTTTGCCAGCAACAAGGGATGGAAATGAATCAAACCAATCTAGAATTAAGGAGAAATTTCCTGATAGTGAGAACAATTAATCAGCGGAACGACTTGCCTCCAGAAGTTCTGGGTACTCCAACACTGGAGGTTTTGAAGAAGACATTGGACAACCGTTTGTCTGAAATGGTACAGGGTTTTTTGCTTGAGCAGGGGGTTGGACTAGAAGATCTCCAAGGTCCCTTCCAACTCTGTTTTTCTGTTTTTATTCTTGTAAAATCACACCATCATGCTCCACCATCTTGCATACAATAAATGCAACCTCCACCCCTTTCAACAGAATTTTAAAGAAATCTTAAAACTGCCTGAACATAAGAGAGGAACAAAACAGAGTCAACCTTGAACCTGGTGAGATTCGATCTGCCAAACTAGAGGCAGCCGGAAATCAGCATAAGTAGCCTGCAGTACTGCACTCTGTCCACTGCGCCATCATGGCTCTTCATGGTAGGATAGTCCTTGCATTTAACAAGGTCTAGTAGCCCATACCTGCTTAGCATCTGACAGGCATGGCCAGGAAATAATAAGATATGAAACTTGGCTGGGAAATCAAACCAATACACCAGGAGAAGCCAGTGCAAAACCACCATTGCATTGTCATTGAGGAAATCACTTGTTGTGTAGAAGATGCCAGGAACTGAGCTCACCCTGGTTCAGGGCATGAATTTATGCCAATTGCAACACAGAAACGCCAAGCTCACTCAAATTGATGATGGGGATCAGTGGAAGAAATATCCCAAAATACAAGGTAGGGAAATTTCACTAAGGATGAAAAATTGTGGTGTTGAATTGCTTAAAGGTTGGGTCTTCCTTAGTTGGTCCTAATCAAATCAAATCTCCAGTTAAAGGAATTTAGAATTTTATCGCTCATGGATCCGACCCTGATTGTGCAACACCGAGTCTATTCCGGACATTGTCTGCAACGAATTGGTCTGAAATGGTATGGGTATGAGTAGAAATTTGGACTATGTCAGAGTGCGCACAGTGTGACTATTTTGAGACAACCCAGGAGCAAAATACAGTAAACAGTTTGTCTTTCAAGGAGTGCTTTATCTTCAAGGAATATATACATACATGTACTAGACAAAGTCAGGCAATCAATCATCAACTATAGCATGGAAGCACCATGGAGAGGGACGCCCTCACATGGCCTCTCTTATATAAAGGTAAAGGTTCCCCTTGCACATATGTGCTAGTCGTTCCCGACTCTGGGGGGGCGGTGCTCATCTCTGTTTCAAAGCCGAAGAGCCAGCGCTGTCCGAAGATGTCTCCGTGGTCATGTGGCCGGCATGACTCAATGCCAAAGGTGCATGGAACACTGTTCCCTTCCCATCAAAGATGGTTCCTATTTTTCTACTTGCATTTTTACATGCTTTCAAACTGCTGGGTTGGCAGAAGCTGGGACAAGTCACGGGAGCTCACTCCCTTATGCGGCTCTAGGGATTTGAACTGCCGAACTGTTCTGATCAACAAGCTCAGTGTCTTGGCCACTGAGCCACTGTGTCCCCTCTCTTATATATACAGCCTCTTAAAGTGGTAGCAGTTAAGAAACCCTGCTGACTCATTCTCATCGCATCATCATTTCAGCCTTACAGCAGCTGGTCAGCTATTAAATCATCATTACCCTGCCCGACTAGAAGATCTCCAAGTTCACCTCCAAACTTTCTTCTTTGGTTATTTTTTTCTTACCCTTATTTCCTATATCTAAACGATGAGAATGGGAGATTTGGGTTGACACGTGATTCCTCATCCCAACTTTCCTATTACTGATTTCCTTGGAGGTTAAGAATCCTCAAATCATTTTCTCTCCTTAAGTAAGTGGAACGACCAACAGTTTCTATATGGTGTGCTTGGTTTGTTTCTTCTTCTTTTTTTGCAGACTGGAAAGCTTGTTCTTTCATTTATCAAAGAGAGGGAGTTTATTCACTCTGGGGTCTCACCTGCATAAAGCCTCCTTAAAAACATCTGCAATATACATTAGTTTGTCCTTTTCTCCCCAAACCAGGGGGAGGGAAGGAGAGAGAGCGAGAGAGAGAGAGATGTCAGACTTATTAATGTGCTTGCTTTCCCCAAGCAGCTTTTAGCTTCTTATCACTCCATGTTTCCTAAGCAGAGACACCGGCTGAATTTGAAAGAGCCCCGCTAAAGTCAGCCGCGAAGAAAGCAATATCCAAACGCTGCAGGAAGAAGCATCAGGGAAGGAGGAAAATGCAAAAGTTGGGGAAAGATTTCTATTAGGAGGAACTGGCTGTGAGCAGATGTCCGAAAATCCAAAAAACAGCAACAGAGAAAAAGATCTCTCCTTTGTTTAGGAGACTTTGGTTGGGTTGAAAGAATTGTGCTGTGAAGAATCACAAAGAGGAGGATGGTAGAGTTCATTGGGGAGATGTTGTGGCCCAGCAGGAGCCGTTGGAGCTGCCACCAGACTCCAACAGCGAGGGGCCCTATGAGTCGGCTCTGGAGGATGTGGAGGACCCTGGACAGGGTTCCAACTCCAAGCAGAGAGGCTGGTTGGCTACCAGGAGGCTCCTGAGCCTTAGACCAGTGGGGAGGAGACAAGGGAGAATGATCCGGACGCCAGCAGTGAATTGTTCCTGGATGCCCGGCACCAAAGAGCTAATAGGCGTCAGGAACAGTTACGCAAGTACAGAAGGTAATTGCACTCAGCTGATGGTCATTAGGCTCCTCTTCAGACTATAAAAGGACTGCTTGTGCACATGCCCCTTTTGCAGAAGTCAACACAGGAACTAATGCTGGAGAACATGATGGTGAGCTTGGCAGGCTGGATTGCTGCCACAGCTTATCTGTGCTGGATTGCTGCCCAAGCTTGTCTGTGCCGGTTTGCTGCCAAGGACCTGCCTGTCTGTTAATTAAATGCCATAACTTATCTTTGGCTCAGAGTGTGCTTTGGTGTGGAACGATGGGGATCAGAACAGGGAGATGTTTCTGGAATGCCTGTGGTCCTAGAAAACAAGTCAACTGTCACCTCCACGCTCTCCATAGAAGTGGACCAGGGTGATGGAGTCCACCAAATACATGGAGAGCTATTCAGGTGCTCAGGAACAAGTGAAGAGATGCCCCTCTCCCCAAATGTACAATTTTGAAAAGAAGGGTATTTTTTAAAGCATTTTCTTGAGTTCCACTTGGGTCTGATGCTTTGGAGAACACCTTGTTCTCCAAGTTGTTGAGACTCTAGAAAAAGTGCAGAGAAGAGCAACCAGGATGATGAGGGGACTGGAGGCTAAAACATATGAAGAACGGTTGCAGGAACTGGGCATGGTTGGTCTAGTGAAGAGAAGGACCAGGGGAGACAGGATAGCAGTCTTCCAGAGAGGAGGGGGTCAAGCTATTTTTCAAAGCACCGGAAGGCCAGACAAGGAATAATGGATGGAAACAGATCAAGGAGAGATTCAACCTGGAAATAAGGAGGAATTTCCTGACAGTGAGATCAACCAACCCATGGAAGAGAAGTTGCCTTCGGAAATTGTGGGAGCTTCATCACTTGAGATTTTCAAGAAGAGATTGGACTGCCATTTGTCAGAAATGGTATAGGGTCTTCTGCTTGGGTTGGACTAGATGACCCCCACAGTTCCTTTTGACTCTGTTAATCCAATCTAATCCCAGGAAGAATGCCGTATCCATGAACATCTCATTGCTCAGGAGCAGTTCTGTTTTTTAGACCATTACTCCTTTTTTAGGCTATTTCCCCCCATCATTTTGCTCACCAAAGCCAGTGTTTTTAAGCAGTTCCCACAGAAAAGAAGGAACAGAAATGTAGGCCACGGGAAAACCTATAGAATAGAATGGAGTGGAGTGGAGTGGAGTAGAGTAGAATACTCTAAAATGAAGTACAATAGAGTAGAGTGGAGAATTGAGTTGAATAGAGAGAAGAGTAGAGTAGAGTAGAGTAGAATGAAGCACAATAGAGTAGAATAGGAATAGAATAGAATGAAGTACAGTAGAGTAGAGTTGAGTAGAGAGTAGAGTAGAGTAGAATAGAGTAGAGTAGAATGAAGTACAATAGAGTAGAGTAGAGTAGAATAGGAATAGAATAGAATGAAGTACAGTAGAGTTGAGTATAGAATAGAGTAGAGTTGAGTAGAGAATAGAGTAGAATAGAGTAGAGTAAAATGAAGCACAATAGAGTAGAGTAGAATAGGAATAGAATAGAATGAAGTACAGTAGAGTTGAGTAGAGAGTAGAGTATAGTAGAGAGTAGAATAGAATAGAGCAGAGCAGAGTAGAATGAAGCACAATAGAGTAGAGTAGAATAGGAATCGAATAGAATGAAGTACAGTAGAGTTGAGTAGAGAGTTGAGTTGAGTAGAGAGTAGAGTAGAATGAAGCACAATAGCGTAGAATAGGAATAGAATAGAATGAAGTACAGTAGAGTTGCGTAAAGATTAGAGTAGAGTTGAGTAGAGAGTAGAGTAGAATAGAGTAGAGTAGAATAGAGTAGAGTAGAATGAAGCACAATAGAGTAGAGTAGAATAGGAATAGAATAGAATGAAGTACAGTAGAATTGAGTAGAGAGCAGAGCAGAGCAGAACAGAACAGAATGACAGAGTTGGAAGGGACCTTGGAGGTCTTCTAGTCCAACCCTATGCTTAGGGAAGAAACCCTACACCACTTTGAAAAAGAACCTGACCTTCCTCCCTTGCCACTTTCAAAACTGAAGTAGCCTAATAGCTGCTTCGGTTTTGAAAAAAAAAAATATAAATTTATATTTCCCAGAGAGGGCTGAAACACATTTCAATATCACTGGCCACGTCGTTAATTGAAATCGGTAATTTCGGCGCTCAATAATAACAAATCTCTAGGAAGAAATAACCCCACACCACAATTAATGATCAACATTAAAAGGGGGGGGGGGAAATCACAGTATCCTTTTTATAGCAAGATGGAGAACTTTGGGTCCGTTTTATAGCTGATGAGCATGGATTAAACAGCGCACCCTTTCTTCGGCCTTGCTCCGTAGACATAATGTGCGGGATTCCAATTTAGAAAGCCTAACTCTACCTCGAGACGGTCAAACCACTAATGCGGCAGATTTTATAACGTGGGAAGAATGCTCAAAATGTTCCAGAGGTCAGCTGGCAAATCATTCCAAACATTAAACTAATAGTGCATTGAAGAAGAAGAAGAAGAAAAGGGGTGCAATTCCTTTGCCACTCTCGAAGGAGAAAAACTAATCTCTGCCATTTGAGAGGGTGGGATTAATCTAGCACCGTTCCTATCCTCCCCTTCTTCCCCTGCGAAATTCTCTCCCCTCTTTGGAGAATTCCATGATTGGATGGATTTTCTTTTAGAGGGGCTCAAATGCAATTTGGGGACCCGTTTCGTTTTATCCACTTCGCACGCTCCCTTACAGCAGTGGCCATTAGCTCGAGTTGGCTAAAAGCTTTCGACGGGGAAGCAAAATGGGTTTTCGAAATCTTCCCCCTCCGGTGGCGAGCAGAGAAATGGGAAGGAACGTGGCGCCGAGGTTCTCCGAGGAGGGAGAAATCTTCCAACCTTTTCTCTTCCTGGGGTGGGGTGGGGGTTTGACAATAATATTGCAATTTTTAAAAGAAATGGAAGGTCCCTCTTCATATTGGAGGGAAAGGAGAGAGCCAGGGAGTCTGAGAAGGCCCGAGTGAAGACTGAAGAAGTTTCCTGAGAGTGAGAACAGAGAATCAATGGAATGGCCTTGGTAAGGCCACACTTGGAATGGAATATAATAAGGAATGGAATGGAATAAGGAATGGAATGGAATGGAATGGAATGGAATAGAATAGAATAGAATAGAATAGAGAATGGAACTGGAACAGAACAGAACAGAACATGGAATGGAATGGAACAGAATAAAGATTAGAATAGAATAGATTAGAATAGATTAGTATAGTATAGTATAGTGTAGTGTAGTGTAGGTTGTGTAGTGTAGTGTAGTGTAGTGTAGTATAGTATAGTATAGTATAGTATAGTATAGTATAGAATTAGAATAGAATAGAATTGAATAGAATTGAATTGAATTGAATTGAATTATTCATTGGCCGTGTGATTGGACACACAAGGAATTTGTCTTTGGTAGAGATTCAGATGACCTAATGCCTTTTAGCACTGATGATGTTATTTAGTTGGGTAATGAAAGGTCTGCAAGAAAACCAGCAAGCTCAGAGAGCACCAAGGACCCCTCCGAATAGTTGTCGTCGTCTTCTTAGCTGGGTAATGAAACATTTTGCATACAACCACACCACACTTTTCTTCTTCTCCTCCTCCTCTTCCTTCTTCTCCTCTCCTCCTCCTCCTCCTCCTCCTCCTCCTCCTCCTCCTCCTCCTCCTCCTCCTCCTCCTAATTCTTCCTCTTCTTCTTCTTCCTCCTCCTCTTCTTCTCCTCCTCTTTCTTCCTCTCCTCCTCCTCCTCCTAATTCTTCATTATTGAATGAAGCTGGAGGAGGCACGAATGTGCCAGGGTAAAGGTCTTTTTTCTGACTTAACTTTTTAATTGACCTGCTGGAAATTTCTGCAATCCTTAAAAAAAATCATCATCATCATCATCATCATACATCATCATCTTCTTCTTCTTCTTCTTCTTCTTCTTTCTTCTTCTTCTTCTTCTTCTTCTTCTTTCTTCTTCTTCTTCTTCCCCCTTCCCCTTCCCCTCCCTTCCTCCTCCTCCTCCTCCTCCTCCGCCTCCTCCTCCTCCTCCTCCTCCTCCTCCTCCTCCTCCTCCTCCTCCTCCTCCTCCTCCCTCCTCCTCCTCCTCCTCCTCCTCTCTGCAAACCCCATCCCTTCTAGCACTGTTGATGTTACCTAGTTGGGTCATGTAACCTCTGCTAGAAATCCACCAAGCTCAGAGAGCAGCCAGGACCCCACATCCTCTTCTACCAGTCCCAATTTGCTCAACTTCAGGTTTGGTTCCTGAGCTGCCTCTTGGCTTACCCTAACAATTAGTTGGCCCCACAAATCCCGGTTGATTTCAAAGCTCTCTCAAGTTCTGTCCGGAAATGACTGGTGAGATTATTTCACGGGAAACGTGCCACCAAAATGAATTTGACGGAATAATATGATGCTAATGAACGCCTAACAATCTGCATGTGATTTTAATGAATAGATAATGAACTGAAATAAGAGTTTCATAACAACAGTGACAATAATTGAATAACAGAAACAATTAGGCATCCTGATAGCGGGTAGACGTGTCTTTTGATTTGGTTTGGATCACTTTATTATGGGCTGGGCTCAAAGTCACCCAGCCAGCATTCTTGCCTAAAGTGGGACTAGAACTCACCGTCTCCTGGTGATTGGCTCAAAGTCACCCAGCCGGCTTTCATGCCTTAGATGGGACTAGAACTCACCGTCTCCTGGTGATTGGCTCAAAGTCATTCCCAGTCAACTTTCATGATTAAGGGAGGGCTAGAACTCACCATCTCCCAGTGACTGGCCCAAAGTCACCCAATCGCCTAAGTGAAACTAGAATTCAGTCTCCTGGTTTCTGTCAGGCCTTAACCCGTAAATGTACCTTTGTGGCCATGAATTTGGGAGAATTCATTTCATGGCAAGCTTTGTTGGGAGGTCCAATTGTGAGCTCCGGGTCAGGATGAGCAGGGAGGATAAATATACCCGGATGTCTAATGGAAGGCCACTTACTTTCTACATCAGCCACATGCCAAGTAATTCAAGCAATCTTCCACTAAAAACGGTGTCAACAGGCAAGGCATCCGTTTCTAAACAAAATGGGTCTAGGAGTTTTAATTTCTTTTTGTTTTTTCCTTCCCTCTCTTTCTTTTTTTAAATATTTTTTAATTAAAGATTTTTTTCCCCCCATTTCTTAAAAACATAAATGTCATCTTTGCAACATTTCCACCTTATTAAACCTCCATTATGCACTTTTTATTCATACATCTCCCCCCTCTCTCTGTCCATCATCCATCTACCTATCTACCTATCTACCTATCTACCTATCTACCTTATCTATCTATCTATCTATCTATCTATCTATCTATCTATCTATCTATCTATCTATCTATCTATCTATCTATCTATCATCTATCTATCTACCTACCTACCTATCTATCTATCTATCTATCTATCTATCTATCTATCTATCTATCTATCTATCTATCTATCTATCTATCTACCTACCTACCTACCTACCTACCTACCTATCTATCTGTCCATCATATATCTATCTTTCCATCCATCCATCCATCCATCCATCCATCCATCCATCCATTATCTATCTGTCTGTCTGTCTGTCTGTCTGTCTGTCTATCTATCATATATCTATCTATCATCTATTCATCTGTCTATATATGTATCTCTCTATCATCTTTCATATCTATCTATCTATCTATCTATCTATCTATCTATCTATCTATCTATCTATCTATCTATCTATCTATCTATCTATCTATCTATCTATCTATCATCTACCTATCTATTTTTACACATTTTTCATCTCACATAGTTATTTATATTTACATTTTTTTTACACATATTATTCTTTCCATGTTTCCATGTACAATACATCTTATATCCTTCCATGTACATATATTTCTCTTAATTCTTATTCTGTACTATTTTAAAAAAACATGTATATCTTACATTCCCCCCCCCCCCCCGGTTTGTTAATTCTGTGGCTTTATGATTGTTTTCTAATTTCTTTCCCTCCCTCTATCATTTGTTCTTTGGTGCCGGTGAGATTATATTAAAAAATCATCAACAATAAAAGTCACATGATCTTCCTAATCCATATCGCCATGCATTAGAGACATTCCCCCCTCTGTTTTGATAGAGACAAATAAAATATTCAACTCAGTGGGGTGATGCCCTCTCTTAAAACACACACACACAGATATTCCCCCCATCTCTCTCTCTCACACACACATGCCGATTATAATAATAACCCTGCCTGTTTTCTAAAAAAAACCCCAGAATGTTCAGATAATTAAAATAAGAAACAAACAGCAATTCCGTTCCAACTTCAATTTTGCAAATCCCTAAAGGGAGCGAAAAATGGCCCATTTCATAGAGATATGGTGTTTGATAATATGTGATGAGGACTCGGGGAGGAGGATAACCGGTAGATTAAAGAAAGATAAAGGAATCGAGGTCCACATTCTTAAAATGATACAAAAGGTAAAATGGTACAGGGAGGGATTGGGGTCTCAGCTGGATAAATAAAACCGTCATGATTGCCACATTGTAAGTGAAAGGGGAGACATGTCTAAATTGATAATTTTTAGAAACAATAGGAAGGCTGGCTAGATGCGAACCTATTCATAATTAATGGGAGTTCCCCCCCCGTTTGATTCATTGAAACAAGAGGTAGAATAGAATAGAACAACAGAGTTGGAAGGGACCTTGAAGGTCTTCTAGTCCAACCCCCTGCTCAAACAGGAACCCTAGTTTATTTGGACTAATTTGTGTCCTGCTTTTTCTCTATAACTCAGATAGCTTCCATGGAGCTGCTTTAAGAATAATTTCACACTAATAGTTGTCCAGTTTCTACTTGAAGACCTCCAGTGATGGAGCATTCGCAACTCCTGGAGGCAAGCTCTTCCACTGGTTAATGGTTCTCACAATTTCTCTTTAGTTCTAGGTTGCTTCTCTGCTTGATTAGTTTCCATCCAGTGTTTCTCATCTTGCATTCTGGAGTTACAATAACTGTTAGGAATATAATCTAATGGTTGGGTTGGCAATATTTAAACCTGGTATCAATGCTATACCTGTTCTTTAAATCATACTGTAAAATGTGATTGGTTTGCAGTTTCTTCAATTGGCCATAAGAGGGAGCCAGAACGACTGTTAGCTCTCTGTTTGTTAGATGCTGGGCGGATCTGATCTGAGTGTTTTGAAGCTGGCTGTTAGAAAAGTGCCGTGAGCTATTGTAAGATTTGCAACTGCTAGCAAACTCTGAGTACTGAACTGATTATATGATACTGGACTATGTTATTTGGATTATCCTTTAACTGAAAGACATTGATGAGTGACTGTCTTATCCGTGTATGACTTGGGACTGTTTGATGGACTCTGATACCTCTATTTTCGACGAAAGTAAAAGCCTATTTAAACTGCAGTGTGTCTGTACGCTGGTTTGTGTGTTCTCCAACACAACTCTCACAATGCTTCTCTGAATGCGCTCACTCTCCCAATGGGGAGCTTACCTAACAATTATAGTAT
>NW_028261382.1:30224893-30244893 GCF_051295495.1 Thamnophis sirtalis
AATGGGGAGCTTACCTAACAATTACAGTATAACAGAGTTAGAAGGAACCTTGTAGACCAACTCTCTCAAGCAGGGGACCTTATTGTATTTTGGACAAATGACCAATTTGTGCCCTCCTTTTCTCTATATCTCAGATAACTTCCTGGAGCTTATTTTCATTTGCTTCGGAACATATTGTCAGGCCTGCAGTGGTTCCTTTAAGAATCTTTGGCCTGCTACACACACTCTCTCTCTCTTTCTTTATTATGCTGTTTCATTAGTGGGGTAATTGGGAGGGGGAATAGTAAGGAGTAGAATTGCAGAATGTGTTGTTGTCAAAATAAAACATTCCTTTCTAGAAGCCCAAGGTCATCCTTTGTCTCTGCACCTCTGCACTTGACCGGAACTAGATGGTGGAGATGCCAGCATGGCAGAGGAAGATTGGACCATGTGATGGACTTGTGGGTATGGGGACAAGATCAGGGGTGAGTTCCTGCCAGTTCTAAACTCTTCTATAGAAGCGGTTCCACAAATTTATAGTGCCGTTTAGAACTGGTTCCATCTCCTCCCCTTGCCCATCCGCACATCATCAAGATGAAGAGCGAGAGGAGGAATTCTGGGAGTTGAAGTCCACAAGTCTTAAAACTGTCAAGTTTGAACACCCCTGGGGGGAGTTTCTAAAAGGTTAGGGGTGTAAGGGTCTTGTAACTTGACAGCTTTAAGACTTGCACACTTCAATGCCAGAGTTTCTGAGCCAACATTTTGGTTGCTAAGTAAGAGCGTTGTTAAGTGAGTTTCACCACATTTTACAAGTTGGCCACGCCCACCCAGTCACATGGCTGGCAAGCCACTCCCACCTGGTCACATGGCTGGCAAGCCACTCCCATCCGGTCACATGGCCAGAAAGCCACTCCCACAAAGCAGGCCACACCTACAGAAGAGGTTCTAAAAAAATTTGAAACCCACCACTGGACAAGATCATGAACTTACAACTGGGTGGAAACCCAGGAAGTTCAGAATTCGGGTTTGCAACAGATGTACCAACATGTCTCTATTAATAAATTTGAACTTTTTGAAGAGATTTGCCTTGAACTCTGATTTAGTTTTGGATGATATTTGGAACGCTGACACATATATTGGGCTGAGAAAGAGCCATCAATGACAAACTCCATGATTAAAGTTGTGTGAATAGTGTGTCCAAGGCTTTAGTGACTCCTACAACACAGTGGCTCTCACCTCACAAACTCTCCCTCAGCTAATAAAAATCAACATCATAATCCAATTCCTCTTACGTCTACATTAACTCACACAATTACATTATAAAGATTTAAGTGAATTGACTTAATAGAAGCGAATCTATAAGTGAATTGTGAGTTAATAAGTGAACTGTCTGAAATAGAAAATTAAGCCGCGATTTTAATTTCCAAGTCATCCTTCAGCTGGGACTCCAGAAACTATAGAATATAAAAAAAAGAGATGATTTCTCTGGATAATTATTATTTTAGTTGATGGTGGGAAGGAAGGGAGGGAGGGGGGAGAGAGAAGGAGAAGAAAGGAAGGAAAAGGAAAGGAAGAGAAAGGAAGAGAAGGGAAGGGAGCGAGAGGGAGGGAGAAGAAAAATGGGAAGGAGGCAGAGGGAGAAGGAAGGAAGGAAGGAAAGGAAGAGAAAGGAATAGAGGGGAAGGGAGGGAGTGTGGGAGGAAGAAGGGAGGGAGGGGGAGAGGGAAGGAGAAGAAAGGAAGGAAAAGAAAAGGAAGAGAAAGGAAGAGAAGGGAAGGGAGCGAGAGAGAAGAAAGAAAGGGAAGGAGGCAGAGGGAGAAGGAAGGAAAGGAAAGGAAAGGAAGAGAAGGGAAGGGATGGAGTGTGGGAGGAAGAAGGGAGGAAGGGAGAAGAAAGAAAGGGAAGGAGGGAGAGAAGGAAGGAAGGAACAGGAAAGAAAAGGAAAAAAGAAGAAGGGAGAGTGGGAGGGAGAAGGAAAGACATTTTTTCCAAATTTACATTTTTTCTGAGTGGTTTACAAACTATCAAAAGTTTTCCATCCTCAAAATAAAACCCAAAATCTTTTCATCCATAGCCTCTCCAACAGTTTCTCGCAGAAGCTTGTCACTCAGTTCTTCAACACCCATTTTCCTGCACCTTTCCTTAATCGGCTGAGTGGGGTGGGGAAAAGAAATTGAGTTCGCAGTTTAATCCTAAAATGGACTTCAGGAGTGATTTTTGAACGAACATGCACCTTCAAACCCAAACCCATCTTTTCAAAAGATGGACATGTTGATTTTCCGCAGCCGGGAAAAAAAAAGCATAAGGAATTAAGAGGAAGGGAAAAGGGAATGCCAAAATGTGATTATTGGCCAAAAGTAGCATTCTCATAAAGTGGAAATTGCGGATAGAAAGCATTTTACCTGTCTGGGGAAAATAGTGTAGAAATATTAGGACAGATGTTGATGAAAACGCATGGGTATTTTCATATTTTATTTTAATTGCCGACTGAAGCGGAAACGCGACAATTATCTGATTCATGCTCCTTTTGGCTTGTGTTTCTTTTGTATTTCAGAAGGAAGTTTTATTTCAACAACAATTATGGGTTAATTACAGGTTTTACGTGAGTATATGGGTCGATACATACATTCTACTCCAGAGGCTACAATCCCAGCAGCAGTCTCAGATACCAATATTGAATGAATCCCGGAGTATGGATGCTGGGTTAAGTGTTTTTTTCAAAAGGCAACTGGACTTGGTTTGAAGATGTTTCGCTTCTCATCCAAGGAGCTTCTTCAGTTCTGAAGTACTGAAGAAGTTCAGTTCAGTTCTAAACTGAAGAAGCTTCTTGGATGAGAAGCGAAATGTCTTCACGGAAAAAACAAAGAAATCCAGTTGCCTTTTGAAAAAAGAACACTTGGGATAATCAATCAATCAAATAGAAGGATCTGGAGAGACTTGAACATTGGACACTATCTAATAAAATGAAATTCAATGGTGAAAAGAGTAAGGTTCTACATTTAGGCAAGAAAAACCCAATGCACAGGTACAGTATAGGTGGTACCTTGCTCAATAGTAGTAACTGTGGGAGGGATCTTGGAGTCCTAGTGGACAACCGTTTAAATAGGAGCCAGCCATGTGCAGAAGCTGCCCAAAAAGCCAACAGAGTTCTAGGCTGCATCAACAGAGGGATAGAATCAAGATCATGTGAAGGGTTAATACCTTATAAGGCCACACTTGCAATGCGGCATCCAGTTTTGGTTGCCACAATGTATAAAAATGTTGAGTCTCTAGAAAGAGTGCAGAGAAGAGTAAGAAAGAATTAGAGGACTGGAGGCTAAAACATCTAAAGAACGGTTGCAGGAACTAGGTATGTCTAGTTTAATGAAAAGAAGAACTAGGGGAGACATGATAGAAGTCTTCCAATATCTCAGGGGCTGCCCCAAAGAAGAGAGAGTCAAGCTATTCTCCAAAGCACCTGAAGGCAGGACAAGAAGCAATGGGTGGAAACTGATCAAGGAGAGAAGCAACTTAGAACTAAGGAGAAAATTTCCTGACAGTCAAAACAATGAATCAGTGGAACAACTTATCTTCAAAAGTTGTGAATGCTCCAACACTGGAAGTTTTTAAGATGTTGGATAACCCTTTGTCTGAAGTGGTGTAGGGTTTCCTGCCTAAGCAGGGGTTGGACTAGAAGACCTCTGAGGTCCCTTCCAACTCTGTTATTCTATTCTAATTTGTTGGAAGGCAACATATGCTGCTGGTAGACTTCACGTGGTGGTAGAGCGAAAACTGTTCCAAAGTTGTTGGAACCCACCCAGATTTCTATTTCATTTCCATCTCTTTATTTCTATTTTTTGCCATTGTTGCTGCCTTTCTTCTGATGTTGGAAGTATCTGAAATAATCGAGATCCAGACCTATCAAACTCCAGGGAAACAGGGAGAGTCAGAAGAAGAAGCTGGAAGAACTGAAGAAGCTTCTTGGAATAGAAGCGAAACCAAATCCAGTGGGCTTTTTTGTGGGGAAAGCACCTTGGGATGCTGGGGTAATGTCAACTCTCAGTGTTGTCATGGGGACAGAATGTGGGGGTGGGGAGTGCATTCCACTCATACTGTCAGCTGGAGTCGGATCTCAGATTACAGCAGCTGGTTTGGGAGGGGTGCACCTCATAGGGTAATGTGATTTATGACACAGACTGAGGGAAGGGAAGGAACAGGGTAAAGTTCAGAGCTAAATCAAACAAAGCAGAGGCTTGGCTGCGAACAGATCTTGCCTAGTGGTGGTCGTAATAAATGAACTGGTTTTGTATTGAAAACTTGACTCAATGCTTATGAATCAATGAGGGCATTTTAGGAAATCTGACAGGTAGATCATTCCCTTCAAAATTGGCAAATGGGAACTGAGGGTCTCCCAAACTTTTCAGAACTGTCCGGCAATAAATAAATAAAGCTGAAGAAGCTTCTTGGGTGAGAAACGAAACCTTTTCAAGGATAAACCAAGCCCAGTTGCCTTCTGAAGAACTGAAGAAGCTTCTTGGATGAGAAGTGAAACCTCTTCAAGGAAAAACCAAGCCCAGTTGCCTTCTGAAGAACTGAAGAAGCTTCGTGGATGAGAAGTGAAACCTCTTCAAGGAAAAACAAAGTTCAGTTGCCCTTCTGAAGAACTGAAGAAACTTCTTGGATGAGAAGCGAAATCTCTTCAAGGAAAAACAAAACTCAGTTGCCTTCTGAAGAACTGAAGAAGCTCATTGGATGTGAAGCAAAACATCTTCAAGTTACCTTCTAAAGAACTGAACCAAACTTTTCAGAACTGTCCAGCAATAGATTTGTTTTTAAAGGATTGCAAAAATTTCCAGCAGGTCAATTAAAAAGTTAAGTCAGAAAAAAAAGACCTTCGGCCTGGCACCTCCTCCAGCTTCATTCAATAATGTCGGGCTCCCATTTATTATTTTAACTATCTTGAGCTGAAGCAATCCTTAAAAGTTCCCTAAGCATTCCTCAGGTCAATAAAGCCAATTGGAAAAGAACTTTGAGTGGATCCATTAGCAAATAACTTTGACTACGAATGCTGGCAGGGCACATTACGGAACGGAATGAAGTTCTCTTCCAAGGCAGCTTGGGAAGAGGAGATGAAAGAGGGTAGAGTCAAAACGACAGTCAGATTTCTGGGATTTGGGGGGGGGAGGGTTGTGGGGGGGGAGGGGTTGTGGGGGGGGAAAGCTGGCAGGGGAGGTGTTTAGAATACCTACTGAAAAGGACAACAAATTCAGACCTAATGGAAGAGCGTTTTTGTACCTCAGTGTTGAACTGTGGGGTCCCTGGTGCTTTCTGAGCTTGGGGTTTGTCTTGCAGATGTTTCATTGTCCAACTAAGTGCTAGAAAAGAGTGGGAGAGGAGAGGAGAAGGAGAAAGAGAGGAGGAGGAGAAGAAGGAGAAGAAGAAGAGGAGGAGGAGAAAATGGAAGAATTAGGAGAAGGAGGAGAAGAAGAAGAGGAAGAAGGAGGAGGAGGAGGGGGAGGAGGAGGAGAAAAGAAGAAGAAGAAGAAGAAGAAGAAGAAGAAGAAGAAGAAGAAGAAGAAGAAGAAGAAGAAATTATGATGAAGAAGGAGGAGGAGGAGGAGGAGGAGGAGGAAGAGGAGGGGAAGATTTTTTTAAGGATTGCAGAAATTTCCAGCAGGTCAATTAAAAAGTTAAGTCAGAAAAAAGACCTTCACCCTGGCACATTCGTGCCTCCTCCAGCTTCATTCAATAATGAAGAATTAGGAGAAGGAGGAGGAGAAGAGGAAGAAAGAGGAGAAGAAGAGGAGGAGGAGGAGGAAGAAGAAGAGGAAGAATTAGGAGGAGGAGGAGGATGAGAAGGAGGAGGAGAGGAAGAAGGAGGAAGAGGAGGAGGAGGAGGAGAAGAAAAGTGTGGTGTGGTTGTATGCAAAATGCTTCATTACCCAGCTAGGTAACATAATTAGTGCTAGAAAGGAATGGGTTTGCAGAGCGGAGAAGAAGGAAAAAGTGAGGAGAAGAGAGAGAATGGGAAGGGAGGAGGAGGGGAGGAGGAGGAGGAGGAGGGAGGAGGAGGAGGAGGAGGAGGAGGAGGAGGAGAAAGGAGGAGAAAGGAGGAGAAAGGAGGAGGAGGAAGAGAATTGTGGAACCCTTGGTGCTCTCCCAGCTTGGTTATTTCCTTGCAGATGTTTCATTACCCAAACTAGATAACACCCTCGGTTATATCCTTGGTCAATAAACAGCTTTGATCATGTTACCTAGTTTGGTAATAAAATGTCTTCAAGAAGGCAACCAAGCTCAAAGAGCACCCAGGTTCCACAAACTCAAATCTACAGTTATCTGAATTTTTAAAGACTCTCCGAGAACTCTATCTCAAGTCCGTCAACTTTCCCACACAAGTTGTGGGCTGAATTCTTCTCCTACAGTAGATTGGAGTCTGAGCAACTACTAGGCTGTGCCATCTGTAAAGAGTGGGCTAGTGGACATGCGAATGACATATCAGCCTACTATGAGTAAGCCGGAGCATCTGAAGGGAGGTGGCGTTGGCGCCTTATCACATATCACGTTGGATGGGCCACCAGTTGGCTAAAAAGGACTCGGTGCCAAAAAATGCTTTGTCTGTGTGTGTTTTTAAACCCCATCTTGCTTAATTGGATGATTTTTTTTTAAAAAAGTGCATCAATAAAACATCGTTTTAAGCGAATGGGATCAACTCATGCTGCATTCTAAGGAAACTTTAACAGGTTCTAAGAAGAGAGGACTGCTGACACAATTGCCAACATCCAATGAAGGATAAAGAAGGAGAGAGAGGAGGAGGAGGAGGAGGAGGAGGAGGAAGGAGGAGGAGGAGAAGAAGAAGAAGAAGAAGAAGAAGAAGAAGAAGAAGAAGAAGAAGAAGATGATGATGATGATGATGATGATGATGATGATGATGATGATGATGTTTTTTTAAAGGATTGCAGAAATTTCCAGCAGGTCAATTAAAAAAGTTAAGTCAGAAAAAAAGACCTTCACCCTGGCACATTTGTGCCTCCTCCAGCTTCATTCAATAATGAAGAATTAGGAGAAGAAGAAGAAGAAGAAAGAAGAAGAAGAGAAGAAGAAGAAGAAGAAGAAGAAGGAAGAAGGAGGAGGAGGAGAGAGGAGGAGGAGGAGGAGGAGGAGGAAGGAGGAGGAGGAGGAGGAAGAAGAAGGAGGAGGAGGAGAAGGAGGAGGAGGAGGAGGAGGAAGAAGAAGAAGAAGGAAGAGGAAGAAGAAGAAGGAGGAGGAGGGAGGAGAAGGAGGGAGGAAGGAGGAAGAGGAGGAGGAGGAGGAGGAGGAGGAGGAGAAGAAGAAGAAGAAGAAGAAGAAGAAGAAGAAGAAGAAGAAGAAGAAGAAGAAGAAGAAGAAGAAGAAGAAGAAGAAGAAGGGATTAATAGAATAACAGAGGAGGGACTTTTGGGTCTTCTAGTCCAACCTCCTACTCAGATAGGAAACCCTGTCCCATTTCAGACAAATGGCTGCCCAATCTCTTGAAAACATCCAGTGATGCTCAGTGATCCGCAACTTCTGGAGACAAGTTGTTCCAGCTGGTTAACTCTTCTCATTGTTAGGATTAATTCCAGGTTGCTTCTTTCCTTGGTTAGTTTCCATCCACTGTTTCTTGTCTTGCCTTCTGGTGCTTTGGAAAATACTTTGGCCCCTCTCTTCTTCGTGGCAGCCTCAAAAATATTGGAACCCTGCTATCGGGTCAACCACAGCTCTTCTATTCATTTGTTGTGGCCCACCAGTGGCCATTGGAGCTGGCAGCAGATTCGGACAGTGAGGAGGTTGGGGAGGAAGATGGGCCAATCCTGGAGTCTGGGGAAGGCTCTGGTGAGGGCTCTGTGTTGGAGGCAGAGAGGGGGCCAGGGCTGTCCGACAGTTATCAGCTGCCTTCAGAGTCGGACATCAGTGAGGCAGAAGAACAGCTGGAGCCTGTTCCCAGTGTGCACATTCGCAGAGTTGCCAGATGAAGGGAACAGCTAAAGAACAGGGGTCAACTTGGGAGTAAGGCCACAGGTGGACGATGAATGGCCCCTCCCAGAGGAAATAAAAGAGGAGCGAAAGGGGAGTGGAGTTTGAAGGAGACAATTAGTTCGCTTCATTGGTTGGTGACTCTCCGAGACTCCTTGCCAAGTTTTGCAGATCTCAGCCTGGCAGCTCTCCAATCCAGATAAGGTCTGTGACCGTAAATCCTCCCTTGAAAGACTTTGCTGGATGTGAATGAGCAGAATTCACAGTCAATTCATAAAAGTGGTTTTTGTTTGCTTCATCCTCTTGGGAAGCCTCGGTCAAAACATTACTAGAATAACTTTTAGACTTAGCCCAACCCAATCTAATGATGTTATTGTGGGCATCAAAGGAAGAGAAATTCACTAGGTGCCCCCTTTGGTTCCCAGAAGGAATGTGCCACATAAAGCTTACAACATAATAACAACAATGGGGATTATTGATGCAGAAATGGGACACAGCTGGGCCGGACATGAACGGAGAGATGTAAAACCGATGGGAATAAGAGTCAGGCCGAATCGTCCTTTCTTCTAATGCATTTCATCCCACAAAGGAGAAAAAAAGACGATCTTTTCAGCTCCTGAACATCTTAAGAATACCTTATCTGTAGCTCCATCAATTCCTTTGGTAGTTTTTCTATTCGGCTTCTCCTCTTTACTTGTGGCGTGAACTGTAGAAAGAACGACAACAAAACCACCCCTATCACTCCCAATCTATTCTTCCCCAGTTTTTACTCAGTGTCTCTTTCTGTAAAGAACGCAGCTTAATATGTTTTGTCATCGCCAGGTTTTTAACTCCCCCCTCGTATGGAACTCAGATGATACACCATTGAGTAGAAAAGGGGGGAAGAGTGGGGGGAAATAGGGGAGAAAAGAATAATATATAAGTATATATTCAAAAATAAGATACAAAGGGGGGGGGACATAATCAGGATAGATTTGAAAAAGAAAGGTAGGTAAGTAGGTAGGTTGGTAGGCAGATCAGACAGACACATAGATGATAGATACATAGATAGATGACAGACACACAGACAGATAGATGAGAGAGAGAGATGATAGATGAGGTACACAGACAGACAGACAAATGATGATAGATAGATAGATAGATAGATAGATAGATAGATAGATAGATAGATAGATAGATAGATAGATAGATGAGAGAGATGATAGATGAAGTAGACAGGCAGACAGATGACAGATGATAGATAGATAGGTAGGTAGGTAGGTAGGTAGGTAGGTAGGTAGGTATGTGAGAGAGATGTTAGATAAAGTAGACAGACAGACCGATGGATACACAGATGGATGGATGGATGGATGGATGGATGGATATAGATAGATAGATAGATAGATAGATAGATAGGATAGGTAGATGAGAGAGAGAAATGATAGATGAAGTAGACACAGATGATAGATAGATAGATAGATAGATAGATAGATAGATAGATAGATAGATAGATAGATAGATAGATAGATAGATAGATAGATGTGTGAGAGAGATGTTAGATAAAGTAGACAGACAGACAGACGGATAGATGATAGATAGGTAGATAGATAGATAGATAGATAGATAGATAGATAGATAGATAGATAAGAGGATAGATAGACGAGAGAGAAATGATAGATGAAGTAGACAGACAGACAGATGATAGATAGATAGATAGATAGAGAGAGAGAGAGAGAGAGAGAGAGAGAGAGAGAATAGATAGAGGATAGATAGATAGATAGATAGATAGATAGATAGATAGATAGATAGATAGATAGAAAATAATAATATATTATAAATTCAAAAGTAGGATACAAGGGGGAAAACATAATCAGGATAGATTTGAGATGGAAAGGGAAATAAGAAATATTCAACTATGTCTGCGGAAATACCACCCCAAGAAAATAAGAATTAAGAGCTGGAAGAGACACCCACAATAGAAAAAAAAAGGAAGAGAGGCGGAGAGGAGAAGAGGAGGAGGGAAGGAAGATAGAGGCGAGGAGAGGAAGATGGAAGGGAGAAGGAGAGAAAGATAGAGGGTAGGAAGGGGAAGAGGAAGAGAGGAGTAGGGGAGAGAGATAAGGGGAGAATGCTACTTGGGGTGGTGGCAATGGAAAAAGGGCAGCTAGTGCTGGCCATTTTGAAGGGGGATGTATTTCATTTTGTCGAGGAATAGAGCAGGACAGACGACCAGCCATTCTGGCGGGAGTTGTTCTGACCTGGGTTTCAAAAATCACGAAGCAGACTCCTTGTCCTGAAGACTCCTTGTTTATGAAGCTAATGTGAATTCCTCTCATTCACATCCAGCAAAGTCCCGGTAAACAGTCTTTCAAGGTGAATTGACAACCACAGACCTTATCAGGCTTGGAGAGCTGCCAGGTCGATATCTTCCAAACGCCAAGCTGTAGCAGCAATGATTTGGCAAGAAGTCAGATCTTCACACTAATTAAACGAACTGATTGTCTCCTGCAAACTCCACTCCCCTTTCGCTCCTCTTTATTCCTTATGGGAGGGGCCATTCAGCATCCACTTGTGTCGTTACTCCTGAGTTGGCCCTTGCTCCTTAGCTGCTCCCTTCTCCTGGCAGCTCTGCGCAAGCGCACATCGGGAACAGGCTCCAGCTGTTCTTCTGCTCCACTGATCTCCGACTCCGAAGGTAGCTGATAACTGTTGGACAGCTCTGGTCCCCTCTCTGCCTCCAACGCAGAGCCCTCATCAGAGTCTTCCTCAGAGTCCAGGACTGGTCCATGTTCCTCCCCAACCTCCTCACTGAGTCTGCCGCCAGTTCTACTGGCGGGCCACAACAATAGGCAGCCAACCAGGTTTAAGTCCACCTGTTTTCCCAACAGGTGGAGGAGAACAAGGTCTTCTCAATAGGTGTTTTTTTTCTTTGGAGATGAAGAAAAAATCAAAGCGAGGGAAGGAATTTCTCCTTGGTCTGTAATGTTGGCTGGAGAACTCCTCAAAGCAATTGGGCCAGAGGTCTACAAATATCATTTGAGGTCAACGCTAGGTCAGAATGATCAGTGGAAGTGAGATGATGGATCACGACTTTTGCAGAGCCTAGCAAATGACTAGTTAGCAAGTTGACCTCCAGCTGCATTGATGACCATCAAATCAATGCCTTAATTTCCCCTCCAAGTTACCATGGGTCATTTTAATTTTCTCAGACCGCCTCTCCAGGCAGAGTGGGACATCTGCTCACTTCAATTACTGATTTGGAGATCTGGAAGAAGCGAACGTTCTTGTAATGGAATGAAAAAAAGGCAATCGGTATCCTAACGGATCTCGCTGGTTTTCCGATATCCCTAAACCCTGGGAATAACTGTCTGGGCTTTCTCCGTGTCCGGATCTAAAAGAGATTTTAGAATAGAATCATTGAGCTGGAAGTGGCCTCAGAGGTCTTCAACTCCATTCTCCTGCTCCACCTTATATTTTCCTGGTCAAACGGTTGTCCAGTCTATTTTTGAAAACATCCAATGATGGAACACCCAGAAGGTCCCGGCTAACAGTCTTTCAAGGGTGAATTGACAACCACAGACCTTATCAGGCTTGGAGAGCTGCCAGGCTGATATCTTCCAAATGCCAAGCTGTAGCAGCAATGACTTGGCAAGAAGTCAGGAACAGATTTTCACCCTAATGAATTGAAACTCATTGTCTCCTGCAAACTCAGGAGGCAAACTGTTCCACTGATTGTTCATAATTTCAAATTCAGAATCAAGATGGAATGAACCTTGGAGGTCTACTAGTCCATCACTAGTAGTTTACGCAGGAGATCCTATGCCATTTTAGATTGTGCAATCTCTTCTTGAAAATCTCCACTGATGAGGCATCCATAACTTCTGCAGGCAAGTCGTTCCACCGGTTAATTGTTCTCACTGTCAGGAAATTTCTCCTTTGTTTTAGGTTGCTTCTCTCCTTGATGTGTTTCCATCCATTGCTTCTCGTCCTGCCTTCTGGTGCTTTGGAGAATACCTCCCAGTTTCCAAACAGATGGAATCAATCAATCAGAGTAGATCTGGAAGGAACCGTGGAGGTCTTCTAGTCCAACCCCCCTGTAGAAGGAGACCCTATACCAATTCAGACAAGTGGCTGTCCTCCAGTGATGAAGGCAAAGTCAATTGTCCTGACTTTTAGGAAGTTTCTCCTTAATTCCAGATTTCTTCTCTCCTTGAGTAGCTTCCCCATTAGAATAGAATAGAGCTGGAAGGGACCTTGGTGGTCTTCTAATCAAGGCCCCTGCTCAAGCAGGAGAACCTATTTTTAGGAATATAATCTAACAGTTGAGTTGGCAATATATAAATCATGTAACAATGGTGTACCTGTTTCTTTAAATCATACTGTAAAATGTAATTGGTTGCTGTTTCCTCAATCGGCCATAAGAGGGAGCCAGAGTGACTGTTAGCTCTTTGTTTTGTTAGATGCTGGGCTGATCTGATCTGAGTGTTTTGGAAGCTGGCTGTTAGAAAAGTGCTGTGAGCTATTGTAAGTTTTGCAACTGCTTTGAGTACCAGACTGTTTGTATGATTATGGACTATGTTATTTGGATTATCCCTTAACTGAAAGACATTGATGGCTGACTGAATTATCCATGTATGACTTGGACTGTTTGATGGACTCTGATTCCTCTATTTCCACGAAAGTAAAAGCCTACTTAAACTGCAGTGTCTCTGTATGCTGGTTTGTGTGTTCTCCAACACAACTCTCACAACGCTTCTCTGAACTCACTCGCTCTCCCAATGGGGAGCTTACCTAACACTTATACCTATACTTTCAGACAAATGGCTGTCCAGTCTCTTCTTATAAAAACCTCCAGTGATGAAGCACCCGCAATTTCTAGAGGCAAGCTGTTCCACTGGTTAATTGTCCTCCCTGCTGGGAAGTTTCTCCTTCATTTCGAATTGTTTCTCTCCTTGGTTCGCCTCGATCCATTGCTTCTTGTCTTGGATTGCTGTTCCAAGTCGTCTTTTGAAAGTTGAGAAAACAAACCGAGATGCGGATATATTGGAACAGGACGATATTAAGGCTTCTTTGATGCACACACACACACACACACACACACACACACACACACACACACACACACACCAGGGCATCGATATTGTTGCATCATTAATGCAAGGTCTTATCTAAGGCAGACTGGAGTGGGAGGGAGTCTTCTCCCCTAAAAATCAATTTTCTGCCTGAATTACAAACACTACAAAATTGAACCCGATAAAGGAGGAGGGATCTCGTGAGGGGAAACCAAGGTGGGAAGTGTCTTAATTAGGCAACAAAGCTCATCTCCCCCGCCCCCAAAAATTGTAGCTTTGCTTCCTTGTGAGATTGAAGCTTTGTGCTTCAATTTTGCAGACGTGAAGGTGAACAAAAAGAAGAAGAGGAGGAAGCACCTGGCAGACAGGGGTAGTAAATTGATCAGCCTTTCACAGGAAGTGCCAATGTGCAAATGTAATTATTCCCCAGTCTTATTGCTGAGGTCCTCACCCGTTGGCCAATCTCTTCTTGAAATCCTCCAGCGATGGAGCATGCACAACTTCTGGTGGCAAGTAGTTCCGCCGGTTAATTGGGAGCCGAGGTGGCGCAGTGGTTAAATGCAGCACTGCATGCTATTCAGCTGGCTGCAGTTCTGCAGTTCGGCTGTTCAAATCTCACCGGCTCAAAGTTGACTCAGCCTTCCATCCTTTCTTGTTCCAAAGGTTTTATTTCTTTTAAAAAACACAAATATTTCATCATTCGTCAATCATTAAAACATTGAAGTACAATTTTTTTGTATGCCCCTCCCTCCCTCCACCCCCCCAACCCCCTCCTCCTCCCCCCCCCCTGACTTCCCAGAACCCGTACACGGTATGGATTTTTAACTAACACAGTCTAAAATCTATTGAGAAAAAAGAAATAAAGAAATTAATGACATTCTACATTGACCTTAGCTTCTTCTTGCTGAACTAACTTTTAACAGTTTAAATCATTTCTGATCTTAAGCATAGGCTAACTGGAATTTCTTGGTCCCGTATTTATTTTGTATATAGTCAATCCATTTTTTCCAGCCTTCCATCCTTCTGAGGTGGGTAAAATGAGGACCCGGATTGTTGGGGGCAATATGCTGACTCTGTAAACCGCTTAGAGAGGGCTGAAAGCCCTATGAAGTGGTATATAAGTCTAACTGCTATTGCTATTGCTATTGTTCTCACCATCAGGAAATTTCCCCCATAGTTCTAGGTTGCTTCTCTCCCTGATTGGTTTCCATTCACTGGTTACTTGTGCACAGATGTGCTTTAAACAAATCAACGCCCCCCCCAGGCATAGTAAAGCCGTTGAAATTTCTCTCCGTCGCTCCACCTGGTAGCTTTGAGTTCAGTGAAGGAACTCACGCTAGGTTTGCTGGGATCCGAACACGACCTCGTCTTTATTCCTGGCAGAGATACCTGATGCAAAAATCACAGCAGGTTTTTCCCTTTCAACGTCGGGCGCTTTTGAGTTTTTCTGCTTTACACCGTGTAGCTAATGGTACTGACCTACCTTGGAGGGTGCTGCAAGGCTGAGTTAATTAACTTTTTAAAAAGTGCTTTGGTTCGCAGGAGAGAGAGAGGGAGGGAGAGAAAGAAGAAGAAGAGAGAATCCAGATATCTTCTAACGCATGTCACATCAATCCAACCTTGGTGCGTTGGCTTAGTCTAGGGAAAAAAATGTTCGCTTTGATTTTAATATTCATGGCTTGGAAGCCGAACCCTCAAAGGGGCTGCGTAGATAGTCAAGGGGAGAAAACGGATCTTTTTCTCAGAATTTTCTTCCTGGAATGGATGTGTGCAAGAAAGGCAATGACTCCACCGCTAATCTGAAGGTAAATTGAAGATCTGTAACACGATTCCAACCTTTGGAAGTCTTTGTTCCAGAGGTTAAATTATGGCTCATCACAACTGTGTGAATTGCCCAGGCAGGTACTGGGAAGGAGAGAAATGGTAGCTTTCCAGATGTGGCTGAGCTAGTGTCTATTCTAACCAGGGCAGGAAGAGGTGTGTTCTGAGCTAGGCTTCCCCAAAAAGCAGGAGGCAGATTCCTGGTCCCGACAAAACCCCTTTGATTAAATGAATGTGAATTCCTCTCATTCACAGTCAGTCAAGGCCTGGCAGACAGTCTTTCAAAGGCCTATTTTTTTTAAAAAAAATTATTAATTTCATATATACATTCACAATTATATGATCTCATAACTGTTATTAATAATATGCATTTATAACAATTTTCCCCTACAGTTGACAATATACTTGAGATTACTTTCTTAGCATCCCATAACTCCACCTTCCTACTTCTTCCTTCCCTCCTTTCTTCCCTCCTTCCTTCCCTCCCTCCTTCCCCCTTCCCTCCTTCCCTCCCCTTCTTCTCTCCTTCTCTCCTTCCTTTCCCCCTTCCTTTCCTCCTACCTTCCCCCTTTCCTTCTCTCCTACATTCCCTCCTTCCTTCCCTCCTTTCTTCTCTCCTCTCCTTCCTTCCCTCCTTGCTTCCCTCCTTCCTTCCTTCCCTCCTTCCCCCTTTCTTCTCTTTCTTCTCTCCTTCCTTCCCTCCTCCTCTCCTTTCCCTTCTCTCCTTCCCCTTCCTCCCCTTTACCCTTCCCCTCATCCTCCCTTATCTCCCCTCTCTCCTACTCTTACATTCCCTCCAATTCTTCCTCTGCTTTTCCCTCTCTCCTATTCCTCTCCTTTCTCCTCACCTTCCTATCTTTCCTTCTACTCCTCCTTCCATCCACTCTATCCGTTGTTGTGTTTACATATTCTCCTCTTCAGGGGGTGACCTGGTTCTTTTTTCAAAAGGCCTATTTATGACCACAGACCTTATCTAGCTTGGAAAGCGGCCATGGATATATTTTTCCAAATGAGGTGCTCTGCGAGGAAAGACTGGGCACAGAATCTCTGAGATTCATGGAGAGATCTTCACACTCCTGAAATGAATCTAAAGACCGAATGAATGAATTGTTTCCTGCAAAAGCCCCCTCCCCTTTCGCTCCTCTTTTATTTCCTCTGGGAGGGGCCATTCACCATCCACCTGTGGCCTTATTCCCAAGTCATTCAACTCTGATTTCCAAGCTGTTCTCTTCTTCTGGCAGCTCTGTGCATGAGCACACTGGGAACAGGCTCCAGCTGTTCCTCTGCCTCATGGCTGTCTAGCTCCATAGGCACCTGATCACTGCCAGATGGGCTTTGTTGTGTGACAACAAAGAAGAGGGGGTCAATTTATTCTCCAAAGCACCCAAGACAAGAAACAATGGATGGAAGCAATGTGGAATTAAGGAGAAACTTCCTAACCGTGAGGATAATTAACCAATGGAATAGCTTGCCTTCAGAAGTTGTAGATGCTCCATCACTGAAGACTTTTAAGAAGAGACTGGACAGCTACGTCTGAAAGAGCCTAGGCTCTCCTTTTTGAGCAGAGGGTTGGACTAGAAGACCTCCAGTGTCCACTCCAGCTCTATTCTGATTGATTGATTGAAACAGTAGAAGAGCTTGTCTTCAGAAGTTGTAGGTGTTTCATTACTGGAGGTTTTTAAGGAACAAAAACAGACATCCATCTGTTTGAAATGGACTAGGGTCTCCTGCTTGAGCAGGGGGCTGGACTAGAAGACCTCCAAGGTCCCTTCCAGCTCTATTCTGATTGATTGATTGATTGAACCAGTGGAAGGGCTTGCCTTCAGAAGTTTTGTGTGCTTCATCAATTGAGGTTTTTAAGAGGAGACTGGACATCCACCTGTTTGAAATGGATTAAGGTCTCCTGCTTGAGCAAGGGGCTGGACTAGAAGACCTCCAAGGTCCCTTCCAACTATTCTGATTGATTGATTGAACCAGTAGAAGGGCTTGCCTTCAGAGGTTTTGGGTGCTTCATCACTGGAGGTTTTTAAGAAGAGACTGGACAATCACTCATCTGAAATGATAGAAGGTCTCCTGCTTGAGCAGGGGGTTGGACTAGAAGACCTCCAAGGTCCCATCCAGCTCTGTTCTGATTGATTGATTGAATGCACCAAGGAGTGCCACCGACTAAAGCAGAACACAACTTTTAGCCCAAACAGCGCTGTTTTTGCACGTACAGATGGAAGCAACTGCAGGCTGTGTAATTATAGTTTCATTCTCCAATCTTCTTCGGGGGGCGGGCGGGAGCTATGGCGAAATTATGCATCTCCCAGTCTGTGCGATATTTACTTTAATAGCTATAAATTTACAGTTTATCCTGAAAATCCTCTTCCTAGCTTCCATTACTGGGAGGTTTTATGGCCTGCCGGAATGCCAAGCACATCTGCGGAGCACACAACAAATGTGCATTTTCCGTCGCTCCAGATGTGCCTGCTTCCCTCCCGCTTTCAACCCTGGTTGTGTAAACGCAACGCTCTTTTGACAGGCTTAACGTTCCTTCGTAGCTTAGCTAAAACACTGACAACTTCTGCTTCGAGTTACCGAATAACCCTTTTGGAAACGGTAGGAGGAGTAATCCATTACAGTTTGTCTTCGACGTATGAATTCTCACTTAGCGACTGTCCAAAGTTACAACGGCCCCGCAAAAAAAATGACAATTTTTCACACCGAAGACTGTTGCAGCATCCCCATCATGATCAAAATTCAGATGCTGGGCAATGGACTCATATTTATGACGGTTGCAGTGGATGGTGACGTGATCCCCTCCTTTTTGCTCAACCTTCGGACGGACCAAGTCAATGGGGAAGCCAGATTCGCTTAACGGCTGTGTAACTAACTTAACGACGGTGACTGACTTAGTCACGGGGGCCAAGGAAGGTTGTAAAATCGGGGAAAACTTACAATACAATACAATAGCAGAGTTGGAAGGGATCTTGGAGGTCTTCTAGTCCAACCCCCTGCCTAGGCAGGAAACCCTATACCGTTTCAGACAGATGGCTATCCAACATCTTCCTAAAGACTTCCTGTATTGGGGCATTGACAACTTCTGGAGGCAAGTTGTTCCACTGATTAATTGTTCTCACTGCCAGGAAATTCCTCCTCAGTTCTAAGTTGCTTCTCTCCTTGATTAGTTTCCACCCACTGCTTCTTGTTCTGCCCTCAGGTCCCTTGGAGAATAGTTTGACTCCCTCTTCTTTGGGGCAACCCATGAGATATTGGAAGGAAGGAATGAGAGAAGGAAGGAAGAAAGGAGAGAAGGAGGGAAGGAAGGAGAGAAGGATGGGAGAGAGAAGGATGGGAGGGTGGAAGGAAGGAAGAAGAGAAAGAAGGATTTCTCCTTGATTAGTTTCCACCCATTGCTTCTTGTTCTACTCTCAGGTGCCTTAGAAAATAGCTTGACTCCCTCTTCTTTGGGGCAACCCGTGAGATATTGGAAGGAAGGAATGAGAGAAGGAAGGAAGCAAGGGGAGAAGGAGGGAAGGAAGGAGAGAAGGATGGGAGAGTTGAAGGAAGGAGAGAAAGAAGGATTTCTCCTTGATTAGTTTCCACCCATTGCTTCTTGTTCTACCCTCAGGTGCTTTGGAAAATAGTTTGACTCCCTCTTCTTTGTGGCAACCCCTGCGATATTGGAACACTGCTATCATGTCTCCCCTTGATTAACCCTGGTTTTGCTTAGCGACAGAAGTTTTGGGCTCGATTGCAATCGTCAGCGGAGGAACGGCCAGATGTAGGCTGCATTGTGGGTTGCAATCCCAAAGCCATAAAACCGAAAGGGAGAGTTTTCCAGAAATGTTCAACAGGTAAAAACAAATGAAGAAAGACGAACACTTGAGGATTCCATTCCGGACTATGGTGATTCTCAGTCACCCCAAAAGTGCTTTTTTTCAAGAGGCCACTGGACGTTGTTCATTTTTCTTTGAAGACGTTTCGCTTCTCAGTTCAAGAAGCTTCTTCAGCTCTGGCACAGCTAAATGTCTATGGAGATTTTCAGTCATCCAGTGTTCTGACCCAGCCTTAGCAGGAACAAGAAACAGACTCCTGGTCACGAAAAAACCCGCTCTATTTACCTCCTGTGAATTAATTGCTTTCACCCACCAGGAAGTCCAGGGAAGAATCATTCAAAGCGTTAACGCAGCAACAGACCTTATCAGTTCCTTGCGATAATTGCCAGGCTGTGAGCTCCCAGCCAAAAGGCTGTCAATTAAGCTCCGGCAAGCGGCCTCTGTGGCACGAAACAGAATGAGCCAAATCTTCAGAAATACGAACTGTTGTCTCCTATGACCACCATTCCCCATTTCCTTCTATTTATTCCCCAGCCAGGGAGGGGCCATTCAGTGTCCGTGTGTGCTTTGCTTCCCGAGTTGACTCATTGTCCTTCGTTGTTCACCTCTCCTAACAGCTCTATGCATATCGGCATCTGGAACAGGCCCCAGTTGTGCTTCCTCGTCACTCATCTCAGCCAAAGGCAGCTGACTCTCCGGTGGGTGGGAAATGCCAGAAGGTCCTGGCTCTATCTCTGCCTCTGATGCTGAGCATCCATCAGCGCCTTCCCCAGACTCCAGAATTGGCCCAGGTTCCTCCCCAACCTCCTCATCACCCGAGTCTGCCACCATCTTTGCTGGGCAGCTGGCGGGCCACAACACCCATGGTTGTCCCAAAGGTGCTTTTTTCAAGACTTTCTTGTTTTTTCTTTGAAGACGTTTTGCTTCTCATCCAAGAAGCTTCTTCAGCTCTGGCTCGGGTTTTTGAGAGAGAATGAATAGCTAAGCTAATTTTCAACCAAAACCTTTCTTATTACTTTTTTATTCCTGCGATTGGCCCAAGGGCTAGTTTCTAAAGTTTTGCAAACCAGGCTCCCCTCCATTCTGAAAATTATATCCCATCTAATTTCCATAAATACCTTTTTTCCCCCCTTCGCTACTCTTGATTTGGGGCATTACGAAAACGGTCCTAGCAACATGCCGAATTGGCAAAAGAAAAAACTGTTCCAGCCTCATTCAGTCCGTGGTATGTGTGTCTTTTAATTATTTAGCAGGCCTCATGAATTCTAAATACATTTCATTATTTTGAGGTGAATCAGTTCCTAACCCTGGAGATGACCAGTGATTTATTTATAACGCCGGCTTCCCCCCCCCCCTT